>NC_056435.1:10194454-10200336 GCF_018296145.1 Oncorhynchus tshawytscha
TCCTATGGCGCTCTGCTCCGACTCTCTTTCATCACCACTAGAAACCGCTACAGTCTGGTTAGACTGTAAACTCTCCTTCCAGACCCATATCAAACATCTCCAATCCAAAGTTAAATCTAGAATTGGCTTCCTATTTCGCAACAAAGCATCCTTCACTCATGCTGCCAAACATACCCTTGTAAAACTGACCATCCTACCAATCCTCGACTTTGGCGATGTCATTTACAAAATAGCCTCCAATACCCTACTCAACAAATTGGATGCAGTCTATCACAGTGCAATCCGTTTTGTCACCAAAGCCCCATATACTACCCACCATTGCGACCTGTACGCTCTCGTTGGCTGGCCCTCGCATCATACTCGTCGCCAAACCCACTGGCTCCATGTCATCTACAAGACCCTGCTAGGCAAAGTCCCCCCTTTATCTCAGCTCGCTGGTCACCATAGCATCTCCCACCTGTAGCACACGCTCCAGCAGGTATATCTCTCTAGTCACCCCCAAAACCAATTCTTTCTTTGGCCGCCTCTCCTTCCAGTTCTCTGCTGCCAATGACTGGAACGAACTACAAAAATCTCTGAAACTGGAAACACTTATCTCCCTCACTAACATTAAGCACCAACTGTCAGAGCAGCTCACAGATTACTGCACCTGTACATAGCCCACCTATAATTTAGCCCAAACAACTACCTCTTTCCCAACTGTATTTAATTGTTATTTATTTATTTTGCTCCTTTGCACCCCATTATTTTTATTTCTACTTTGCACATTCTTCCATTGCAAAACTACCATTCCAGTGTTTTACTTGCTATATTGTATTTACTTTGCCACCATGGCCTTTTTTGCCTTTACCTCCCTTCTCACCTCATTTGCTCACATTGTATATAGACTTGTTTATACTGTATTATTGACTGTATGTTTGTTTTACTCCATGTGTAACTCTGTCGTTGTATCTGTCGAACTGCTTTGCTTTATCTTGGCCAGGTCGCAATTGTAAATGAGAACTTGTTCTCAACTTGCCTACCTGGTTAAATAAAGGTAAAATAAATAAATAAATAAAATATCAAATATGTGTTTACAAAATGATAAGACATTTCACATTATAGAATTATAGGAATTAAAAATCTAATGTTGGTCAGAAAATGGAAGTGAAAAGATTAGGCTTTCTGTTTAAAATCCCCTCTGACCATGATGTCTGGTAAACCTTTGGGGATGTTTATTATGAACAACACTCGGGATGCACGATATATTGGTGAGCATTTTGGAATCGGACGATATTAGCTGAAAAGGCCAACATCGGCATGTCTAGTTTAACGCCGATGTGCAAAACCGATGTCAAAGCTGATGTGCATACCTATATAACATAGGTCGATGACGTAATGACGCCACGAGAAATACAGCGCTACACAGAACAAAAGCAGAAAATACTAAGCGTACACTTCCAACAACTAAACAAGTTCAAGTCCAGCAGTCGTTTTAAAGGATAAGAAAATTTAAGCGAGACAACTAGAAGGCGAAATCCATTAATGCCAAGATCGTGGAATCCATTGCCCTTGACAATCAACCGTGCGTTGTCGTGGATGATGTTGGCTTTCGCCGATTGGTCGAGCCCGGGTAGTCGCTATTTTTCAGATGTTGCCCTACCGGAGTTAAACATTCTTGTTGAAACTCACATCCGTGAGAGTCACTGCTATTAGCTTCACGACTGACATTTGGACCAGCGACGTCTGCCCCATGAGCATTATGAGTCTGACAGCACAGTGTGTCGACAAGGATTTTGAACTGAGGAAAGTTGTTTTGCATGCTCAAGAATGTGCTGGTTTTCATACCGTTGCTGCCATTTCAATGGCATTTTAAGAACATGTTTGAAACTGGGAAACATGAACACTCCTAGCTCCATTCGAACAACTGACTTGAGAAATAAGCTCATCTGCAGCAGACATAACACCCTCTGTCATGGTATTGAAACGCCTGCTCAACAAAATTGCCGACACAGACCGTTGGGTTAACTTACAAAAGTCCTCGAGGCTGTGAACAAGCAATTTGGTGGTATTCTCTCTTAGCCACTTTACTGTGTCACCACCATGCTCGATGCTAGGTACAAGGACCGCTACTTCGATGCAAACAAGAAACAGGGTTTATGTGAAATGTTACATACACAGCTGGACAAGATGGAAAAAGACACAATGATAGTGCGTACCGAGGAAGAGAGGCCACGGAAGATATCGGTATCGGACAAAAATGTAATATCGGTGCATCCCTAAACAACACCTCTTTAATCGTCCACCATTTTGTTTTTCAGCATCCGAGCCCATGGATGTGGAGAGTCCCACCGTCACAGGATACATAAAGAAATATTTAATATCAGTGTCAGAAGTGTAAGTTTAGAGTAGGCTACCCTTCATACGTTACATATGTCTTAATCTATAACAGGAAGACATTTTATTTTCAATGTTCTGGTTTGGGTATAATCCATAATCTGATTTAATTAACCCTTATTTTGCTATGTGTTTTAGTCATCCATCTAGACTGCAAGACAAGATGATGCTCATGTCGCGAGAAGTGTTTGAAGAGCTGGAAAGTAGGCTAGTGCTCCATTTTTGAGTGGAAGTCCTAAGAATATTGATACTGCTGTGGTAAGTGCAATTTCCTCTCTGGCTCTTTACTGTGATATTCAGCATTACTATGTCAAGGGAAATATACACTCTTAGAAAAGGGTTCCAAATGGGTTCTGTGGCTGTCCCCATAGGAGAACCCTTTTTGGTTCCAGGTAGAGCCATGTAAGGTTTCATGTAGAACCCTTTGTGGAAAGATCCAAAAGGGTTTTTATCTGGAACCAAAATGGGTTATTTTAAGGGCTTTTTTTCTAAGAGTGTAGTATTATTTCTAACAAAGCTATCTACGCAAAACAAAAAATATATACGCAACATGTAAAGTGGGTCCCATGGTTCATGAGCTGAAATAATAAATAATTTTTCAGATTCACAAAACGTATTTCTCTAAAATTATGAGCACATATTTGGTTACATCACTGTTAGTAAGCATTTCTCCTTAGCCAAGAGAATCCATCCACCTGATAGGTGTGGCATATCAAAAAGCTGATTAAACAGCATGATCATTACACAGGTGCACAGCTGCTGTGGACAATAAAAGGCCACTTTAAAATGTGCAGTTTTGACACCGAACACAATGCCACAGATGTCTCAAGTTCTGATTGAGTGTGCAATTGGCATGCTGACTACAGGAATGTCCACCAGAGCTGTTGCCAGAGAATTTAATGTTAAGTTCTCTATCATAAGCTGCCTCCATTATAGAGAATTTGGTAGTATGTCAAACCAGCCTCAGAACCGCAGACTATTTGTAACCACGCCAGCCCAGGACCTCCACATCCGGCTTAGTCACCTGTGGGATTGTCTGAGGAGTATTTCTGTCTTTAATAAAGACATTTTGTGCCAGAGAACTAATTCTGATGGGCTGCCCAGTGGGTGGACACCCCTGCCCGGTCATGTGAAATCCTAATTAATTTATTTCAATTGACTGATTTACATATGTGAGCTGTAACTCTGTAAAATCTTTGAAATTGTTGCATGTTGTGTTTATATTTAGGTTCAGTATACATACGGTATATTTCAGGATGTTGTGCATCCATGGAAATAATCTGAATTCATGTAAACATAACAGGTCTGAAAACATAGCTTGTCCCAAAAAAGTGGTTTCTTCACACAACTTTCCCCGGTGTGGGGTAAATTGAGCAAATGGACAGGGTAAATTGAGCCACCTTGGTGTAAGTGGGTGATGGCGTCCCCTGACAGTGTTGTGACAGTGGATGATGGTGCTCGTAGGTCAAAGTTTAATTAATTGAATGAGGTTGTGGTATATTGTATATCTTAAATGAATTCCTACATTCCGATATACTGTAGATCTCTCTGTTCAGTATCACTTAGCCTTCCATTTCTTGACCAGTTGTCTGGGACAGGGATGTTGATTCAATGTGCCAATTGTAGGCAAGTACTCTACATTTGAGGTTACTAAGCCCATGAAACAGATCTGCAAGATTCTTGATATGTTCAGCAAGCTTCAGCAATTTCTCTATGGACCTCACTTTATGCACAAAGGTATTGTCATGCTGGAACAGGAGAGGGCCTTCCCCAAACTGTTGCCACAAAGTTGGAAGCATAGAATTTTCTAGAATGTCATTGTATGCTGTAGCATTAAGATTTCCTTCACTGGAACTAAGGGACCTAGCCCAAACCAGTTAACAGCCCCCAGACCATTACGCTCCTCCACCAGACTTTTTACAGTTGGCACTATGCATTCGGGCAGGTAGCATTTTCCAAAATCCAGATTTGTCCGTCAGACTGCCAGATGGTGGAAAGTGATTCATCACTCCAAAGAATGCGTTTCCACTGCTCCTGAGTCCAAAGGCGGCGAGCTTTACACCACTCCAGCCGACGCTTGGCATTGTGCATGGTGATCTAAGGCTTATGTGTGCGGCTGCTCGGCCATGGAAACCCATTTCATGAAGCTCCCAACGAACAGTTTTTGTGCTGATGTTGCTTCGAGGAAGTTTGGAACTCGGTAGTGAGTGTTGCAACCGAGGACAGACAATTTTTATGCGCTTCATCACTCGGGCGGTCCCGTTCTGTGAGTTTGTGACCTATCACTTCGCGGCTGAGCCATTGTTGCTCCTAGACGTTTTCACTTCACAATAACAGCACTTACAGTTGACAAGGGCAGCTCTAGCAGGTCAGACATTTGATGAACGGTGCCACGTTGAAAGTCACTGAGCTCTTCAGTATGGCCATTCTGCTGCCAATGTTTGTCTATGGAGATTGCATGGCTGTGTACTGATTTTTATTTACGTCAGCAATGGGTGTGACTGAAATAGCCGAATCCACAAATTTGAAGGTGTCCACATACTTTATGGTGATGTAGGTTTAGGACCTCATATTGTAGATTATAGAGACTCCAACTGATGTACAAAACAATCTTATAAGCATCTACTTTGGTTTAGATACAAGCAGCAGGAAGCCTATAACACAAATTAATTTGACTTTGTGAAAATATTGTTGTACAGCATGTCATTATCATTGTGGCATTGATTTTCTGGTTCCTTAATGAAAATACATTTTTATTTACATGGACTTTTTTAATCATCCTCTGTAGATGACTGCAATTTGAGAACACACTGGACTTGGACCGCAACTGAGCCGATGGACAGGCAGGATGTCACGTTCTGACCTTTTATTTCCTTTTTGTTTTGTCATTATTTAGTATGGTCAGGGCGTGAGTTTGGGTGGGCAGTCTGTTTGTTTGTCTATGATTTGGGTATTTCTATGTTTTGGCCTAGTATGGTTCTCAATCAGAGGCAGGTGTCATTAGTTGTCTCTGATTGAGAATCATACTTAGGTAGCCTGGGTTTCACTGTGTGTTTGTGGGTGATTGTTCCTGTCTCTGTGTTTTGCACCAGATAGGGCTGTTTTGGGTTTTCACGTTTCTTGTTTTGTAGTCGGTTGTTCATGTGTACATTTACGTATTAAAAGAACCATGGACACTTACGATGCTGCATATTGGTCCTCTGATCCCTTTTCGCCTCCCTCTTCGGGAGGAGAGGAGGAAATCCCTGACAGAATCGCCCACCACAACAGGACCAAGCGGCGTGGTGAAAGGCAGCAGGAGCAGCGAGGAGTACTGGACATGGGAGGACAAATTAGACAGAAGAGGACCCTGGGCTCAGCCAGGAGAATATCGCCGCCCAAAGAAGAACTGAGGCGGAGAGGCGCTGGTATGAGGAGGCAGCACGGCGACGCGGATGGAAGCCTGAGAGTCAGCCCCAAAATGTCTTGGGGGGGGCGGCGCCACAGGGAGTATGGCTATGCCAGGT
>NC_056435.1:10200436-10305436 GCF_018296145.1 Oncorhynchus tshawytscha
CCGGACAGGCACCGTGTTATGCGGTGAAGTGCACGGTGTCCCCAGTGCGGGTGCATAGCCCGGTGCGGTACATTCCAGCTCCGCGTATCGGCCGGGCTAGAGTGAACATTGAGCCAAGTGCCATGAAGCCGGTTCTACGCAGCTGGTCTCCAGTGCGTCTCCTTGGGCCGGCTTACATGGCACCAGCCTTGCGCACGGTGTCCCCGGTTCGCCTGCATAGCCCAGTGCGGGGCGCATAGCCCACCTCGCTGCACTGGCAGGGCGACCGGGACCATTCAACCGGGTAAGGTTGGGCAGGCTCAAGAGCTCCAGTGCGCCTGCACGGTCCGGTCTATCCAGTACCACCTCCACACCCCAGCCCTCTGGTAGCAGCTCCCCGCACCAGGCTTCCTGTGCATGTCCTCGGCCCAGTACCACCAGTGCCAGCACCACGCATCAGGCCTATAGTGCGCCTCGCCTCTCCAGCACTGCCGGAGTCTCCCGCTTCTCCAGCGCAACCGGAGTCTCCCGCCTGTTTGGGGCTACGAGAGCTACTCAGTCCAGCGCTGCCAGAGCCGCCCGTCTGCCCTGAGCCGCCCTGAGCCGCCCGTCTGCCCAGCGCTGCCAGAGCCGCCCGTCTGCCCTGAGCCGCCCTGAGCCGCCCGTCTGCCCTGAGCCGCCCTGAGCCGCCCGTCTGCCCTGAGCCGCCCTGAGCCGCCCGTCTGCCCTGAGCCGCCCTGAGCCGCCCGTCTGCCCTGAGCCGCCTGAGCCGCCCGTCTGCCCTGAGCCGCCCTGAGCCGCCCGTCTGCCCTGAGCCGCCCTGAGCCGCCCGTCTGCCCTGAGCCGCCCTGAGCCGCCCGTCTGCCCTGAGCCGCCCGTCTGCCCCCTGAGCCGCCCGTCTGCCCTGAGCCGCCCTGAGCCGCCCGTCTGCCCTGAGCCGCCCTGAGCCGCCCGTCTGCCCTGAGCCGCCCTGAGCCGCCCGTCTGCCCTGAGCCGCCCTGAGCCGCCCGTCTGCCCTGAGCCGCCCTGAGCCGCCCGTCTGCCCTGAGCCGCCCTGAGCCGCCCGTCTGCCCTGAGCCGCCCTGAGCCGCCCGTCTGCCCTGAGCCGCCCTGAGCCGCCCGTCTGCCCTGAGCCGCCCTGAGCCGCCCGTCTGCCCTGAGCCGCCCTGAGCCGCCCGTCTGCCCTGAGCCGCCCTGAGCCGCCCGTCTGCCCTGAGCCGCCCTGAGCCGCCCGTCTGCCCTGAGCCGCCCTGAGCCGCCCGTCTGCCCTGAGCCGCCCTGAGCCGCCCGTCTGCCCTGAGCCGCCCTGAGCCGCCCGTCTGCCCTGAGCCGCCTGAGCCGCCCGTCTGCCCTGAGCCGCCCGTCTGCCCTGAGCCGCCCGTCTGCCCTGAGCCGCCCGTCTGCCCTGAGCCGCCCGTCTGCCCTGAGCCGCCCGTCTGCCCTGAGCCGCCCGTCTGCCCTGAGCCGCCCGTCTGCCCTGAGCCGCCCGTCTGCCCTGAGCCGCCCGTCTGCCCTGAGCCGCCCGTCTGCCCTGAGCCGCCCTGAGCCGCCCGTCTGCCCTGAGCCGCCCTGAGCCGCCCGTCTGCCCTGAGCCGCCCTGAGCCGCCCGTCTGCCCTGAGCCGCCCTGAGCCGCCCGTCTGCCCTGAGCCGCCCTGAGCCGCCCGTCTGCCCTGAGCCGCCCTGAGCCGCCCGTCTGCCCTGAGCCGCCCTGAGCCGCCCGTCTGCCCTGAGCCGCCCTGAGCCGCCCGTCTGCCCTGAGCCGCCCTGAGCCGCCCGTCTGCCCTGAGCCGCCCTGAGCCGCCCGTCCCTGAGCCGCCCGTCTGCCCTGAGCCGCCCTGAGCCGCCCGTCTGCCCTGAGCCGCCCTGAGCCGCCCGTCTGCCCTGAGCCGCCCTGAGCCGCCCGTCTGCCCTGAGCCGCCCTGAGCCGCCCGTCTGCCCTGAGCCGCCCGTCTGCCCTGAGCCGCCCTGAGCCGCCCTGAGCCGCCCTGAGCCGCCTGAGCCGCCCTGAGCCGCCCTGAGCCGCCGCCCCCGTCCCTGTCTGCCCTGCCGCCCGTCTGCCCTGAGCCGCCCGTCTGCCCTGAGCCGCCGCCCGTCTGCCCTGAGCCGCCGCCCGTCTGCCCTGAGCCGCCCGTCTGCCCGCCGCCCGTCTGCCCTGAGCCGCCCGTCTGCCCTGAGCCGCCCTGAGCCGCCCTGAGCCGCCCTGAGCCGCCCGGGTCTGCCTGGCCGCCCTGAGCCGCCCGGGTCTGCCCTGAGCCGCCCGGGTCTGCCCTGAGCCGCCCGGGTCTGCCCTGAGCCGCCCGGGTCTGCCCTGAGCCGCCCTGAGCCGCCCGGGTCTGCCCTGAGCCGCCCGGGTCTGCCCTGAGCCGCCCGGGTCTGCCCTGAGCCGCCCGGGTCTGCCCGGCGCCGCCCGGGTCTGCCCGGCGCCGCCCGAGTCTGCCCGTCTGCCGGGCAGACCGGGCGGCTCAGGGCAGACCGGGCGGCTCAGGGCAGACCGGGCGGCTCAGGGCAGACCGGGCGGCTCAGGGCCGGCGCCGGGCATAATTTTGCACGCCCAATTTTTCAGTTTTTGATTTGTTAAAAAAGTTTGAAAAATCCTATTAAATTTGGCGTTCCACTTCATGATTGTGTCCCACTTGTTGATTCTTCACAAAAAAATTGTTTTATATCTTTGTTTGAAGCCTGAAATGTGGCAAAAGGTCGCAAAGTTCAAGGGGGCCGAATACTTTCGCAAGGCACTGTATGTTTTATACTGAAGCAAAATTGCATACTGTACACTTACTATATTTCCCCTTTACTCTCCTTCCATTTCCAATTTCAGTTTTGTCACATTTCAGATTTTTATTATTTTATTGTACAGAGCAAGTGTTATGGAAATTCACCACTAAGGCCTCAAACTCAATGTAAATAAATAAATCTATCGGTTAACTGGAGAGGTTCACAAACTCAATCCAAGCTTGATGAAAACTCTGAAAAGGGTGTTCCCTTTCAGTCATTATATACTGCTACACAAACAAGTCATATAAGCATGATTTTCATTACTCATTATTAACACTGGTTCCTGCATGTGACTGACGAGGCTTCTTCTCTCAGAGCTGGGAACTTAACTGAGATAATCCTTTAGGTTCCCAGAGCAATGTTCTGGGCGTACTGTCAATTGGTCTGAGGTCACAGTCATCTGCAAGAACCAAGATAGCCTTGAATTGTACATTTCTTCTCACTCTCTCTGCAGACAGTACAATTTTCTCACAAGTTTTAAATATCTGAAATGATAAACTGGTGCTGTAAATAATCATGTACTCACTGCACTGGAAGCAATTCATACTTTGGTGTTAATTTGGTGATCATTTGAAAATTCATGGAATTAATTCATGAAGATACCCAAGTCTTCACATGCCTAAATTCAAGAATATAGTGGGAGTAAAGGGAGATATCCATATATAAAGTTCTTTATTTATTGTTTGATCATTGAAATAAATATATCTCCATTGCCTGCAACACACAGCTAAAGCAGATATACTTGAATGAAAACAAACCGATGACATCAGTATACACCTGTGGTATGTTGAAGTTGACCTGCACCTACAAAGGGGAACAATAAACACTCAGACGTACGAGGCTTCTTGTGCAACAGGGACTGGGGAGACAAAGGTCAAGTCAAATCCAATGAAAGCAACACTGAACACTTGAGTTATTCAATATATTCATCAAATCACAAGTAAGTTGCCTTAGGTACTTTTAGAACAATGGTGTAGGGCTTGAGATTTTGATGGCAATTTCCTCTGTCATTACCAGATTTGTAGTCAATAACAAACAAATATACACACAGTTCTCACCAAAACAACCTGACTTTTCAAGTATACGCTTATACGTTTATTTGACACTTTTACACTCTGTTAAACAATCACTGTGTATCTGCATAAAAAGTGAACCATTAGTTATGTGTAGAATCTGCTTACATACAGGCCCATAAGGGTAACTATTTTATCTCTACCCAAAAGAGGCATTTGGGTGAGCATGGCAAGATTTAAAGTCCACCGTTGTAGAGTTGTTCCAAACTAAAAACATTCATTAAAGTGTAATGCACAGTCTATAACTGAAGATAAAATCCATGTAAAACCAAATATCTGACAAGACATAATAGCAACACCATTGACACTGCTGTATCCATAAAGTAATAAATCAGTGTCATGTTTTGCCCTAAAATTGGACTTAGCATAGGTGGGAACCTGTCTGTAAAGAGCACATGGCTGCTGGTTGAATTGTATTGCTCCTGAGGCGGCTCACATGTGTTCTTTTTTTTAAAGTCGCCGACTAGACTTTTATCAGGTGGAGCAAACATACAGAAAAGCTTTGGCTGACAAACAAATAACCCCCTTTCTACTCAAAATTAAAATAAGATTATAGAACAATCAAATGATTTGTTATTTTGGAGAAGGTGCAAAAATGTCTAGCTATCAAATAGCAAACCAACAAAACTAAACTCACTCCACATAATGCCATACTTTCAATTCATATGAAGCTACTAGGCCTAAATCAAAAGACCAGAGGTCTTAAACCATAGATAGATCTGGGACCACAGGCTGTCTGGCCTGTATAGCCAGTGCCATATACAGTCCAAACAACTTTGCAACCAGGCTACCTAGATCTGTGAACGTGTGGAATAGTTTAACGCATTCTGCCTCATAAATAGTCCAACTTAAGCCTAATGCACAGTGTGTGGACTTTACCAATTTCCTTCAAAAGCTGTGCCAGTGAGAATCACTTCAGATTAAATAGTATTTACACTGAATCCATCTACCTCTGATATATTACTTTCAGGGATAAACACACGTTACATAAATGTACACGTTATCTTATGGATACGTTCAGGTTTTACACAATGTTGTACATAAAGAGAAATGTTTTGTGCACTTAAATGTAGAAAATACATTACACATAGTGCTGACACACTGAGGGAGAGTTGTGCAGTGAGCAGTATGACAAAAAAGCGAAGCGAAAGGAAACAACCCAAAAAACATCCGGGAAAAAGTCAAAAGGTCAATATTTTTTAAACACTAGAAATACAATACTTTTATACAAAATCAACAATACTACCACTGACGTGACAAAGGGACCACACACGGATAGTTAATGGGGACATAGAAATAGAATGACTGGAAAGGACCAAGCTGCTCAGATCACATTTCAATGGGAATGTCCGTTCTAGTTATTTTATTTCTATGGATATATATAAGAGTATTAGTTGGCTCATAGTAGGCCATCAATGTTCTTCTCTGATATCTCCTCTTTGTCCTCAGTGGCACCCCCTGGTGGACTGTACTTGTTGTTGTAGTCCTGGAGCATGGTCACAACGTCGTGGTGTCCAAAGTGCACTGCCTCTTCCATCGGTGTGTTACCCCACCTTGATGGAACGGACAAGAGACATTGTAAACACTGCTCTTAAATGGACACGTTTTACATTAGCTACGTTTCCATCCAATTGGCGACAGATTTTCACTTGAATATTCTCAAATCTGCATAAATAAAATGTGTGCACTTTCCCACCAGAAATGTGTTTCCATGCTTGTTGCAGATAAAAGGCTGTGCATGATGACGTATTGGACATAACTTTTGCTGTTACATGTACCGAATAAAAAAAACAAGATCAGTTTATTTGTCACATGCGCTGAATACTACAGGTGTAGACTTTACAGTGAAGTGCTTACTTACAAACCCTTAACAATGTAGTTTAAAGAAAAATACTAAAAAATAAATAAAAGTAATAATTAAAGAGCAGCAGTAAAATAACAAGTGAGTCTATATACAGGGGGTCCCGGTACAGAGTCAATGTGCAGGGGTACCGGTGTCGAGGTAATATATAAATGTACAGTCGAAGTCGGAAGTTTACATACACCTTAGCCAAATACATTTAAACTCCATTTTTCACAATTACTGACATTTAATCCTAGTAAAAATTCCCTGTTTTATGTCAATAACAGTAGAGAGAATGATTTTTTTTCAGCTTTTATTTCTTTCATCACATTCCCAGTGGGGCAGAAGTTGACATACACTCAATTCGTTTTTGGTATCATTGCCTTTAAACTGTTTAACTTGGGTCAAGCATTTCGGGTAGCCTTCCACAAGCTTCCCACAATAAGTTGTAACTGAGTCTTTGCACTTTTCGCACCAAAGTTCATTCATCTCTGGGAGACAGAACGCGTCTCCTTCCTGAGCGGTATGACGGCTGTGTGGTCCCATGGTGTTTATACTTGCGTACTATTGTTTGTACAGATGAACGTGGTACCTTCAGGCGTTTGGAAATTGCTCCCAAGGATGAACCAGACTTGTGGAGGTCTACAATGTTTATACATCCACAGGTACACCTCCAATTGACTCAAATGATGTCAATTAGCCTATCAAAAGCTTCTAAAGCCATGACATCATTGTCTGGAATTTTCCAAGCTGTTTAAAGGCACAGTCAACTTAGTGTATGTAAACTTCTGACCCACTGGAATTGTGATACAGTGAATTATAAGTCAAATAATCTGTCTGTAAACAATTAGTGGTAAAATTACTTGTCATGCACAAAGTAGATGCCAAAACTAGTTTCTTAACAAGTAATTTGTGGAGTGGTTGAAAAACAAGTTTTAATGACTCCAACCTAAGTATGTAAACTTCTGACTTCAACTGTAGGTCATGCTTATCACCATGCACTTTTACCACCCTGTGAAGTTCATCAGAACTTATTTCACCTGTAGCCTAATAAACTGCATGCTTTCCCAAGTTGTGGTGGGAGGACCACACAACATACCATTGTGTGACTCCAAGTTTACTTTGATATGATGGTTATTATATAAATATTTACGTATAATAGGCGTTTCCATCACCATTACTTACATAATACATTTTACAGACAAATATCCAATCACGCCCAGCGAATTAGGTTTGTAGACATTTGGAAAGTTTACTGACAAATTTGCTGTTTTCATTCGGCCTGTCGTGACATTTCTTATCCAACATGTACTTTACTCTCAAAGTGGGATGGAAAACTGGTTACAGACACTGGTTGAACATATGTCTCCTTGTCCATTGGATCTTGGCTACATTGACAGACACTGGGTGGTCTCGGAGGCCATTGAATCTAAGCTCACCTGTCTTTGGGAACAGGGTTGACCCTGCATGCCTCCAACAGGAACTTGACCACCTCCACATGCCCTTCTGCTGCAGCCACATGGAGGGCTGTCCTGGAGTCATAGTCCCTCTGCTCCATGTCCATGGAAGACAGAGCAAACCTGGACGCATTCCCCAGAAGGACAGTGATGAGTACTGTACAGCAGCCAAAATAGCACACACACCACGTCTAGTCCCCATGTAGACACACAGGAAACCTTACAAGGTCTCTGTCTGACACAGCGACAGACTTGGAATTTACTCTCCAAAGGTGTTAAAACACGACATATTTCCTTTCATGGCTTATTTTCAAGGCCTTGTTGGCCAACATGGAGATAATGCAGTGCTTGTGTACCTCCTCAGTGCAGACACATCGCCAGTGTACGCAGCAAACAGAAGATTGATGACCGACTTCACCTGAAAGACAACAGAGAGGCAGTTTGCATGTCAACCCCTTTCCTTTAGCACTATCAGTATCTTCCAGTGGATGGCACTGTTGCTTTAAAAAACACAGCCTTTTCATGGGACTACATGTACATTAAGGCACCTTGGTGAACATAGGGAAGTAGAAAAAGAGAGCAGAAGGAGAGAGAGGCTCCCAGTTAAACTCAACTCACCCTCTGGTCTCCGCCCTCCCTGCGAGGATCCAGCTTCTTGACAAAGTGCTTCAGGTTGTCGTAGTTGTGGAAGTTGCAAAGGGATACCAGATCCTGGAACCAGAGCAAATCCCTGTCAGGCTTTCTGCTGGTTTTCTAATCATCAAATCAATCAGATCAGTGACAGAGAGACAACAGAGTGAAAACCTATCAGTTTCTCGTACCGTGCAGAACTGGATTCCTCGTACACTGTTACCCAGCTTGTCCAGTGGAGGGGACCAGCACATGATACCCATGACGTTGGGCACCACCAGCAGGATGCCCCCTGCCACGCCCGACTTAGCTGGAAGTCCAACCTGCCAGACAGCATAGAGGAAGAGGTTAACAGGGAGCGCAGACAACGGTGTCAAAACAGATCAGCGTAAATGAACAGCAGTGGGTGGACAAACATCACGGAGTGGAAGATCTACTGCAGTGTAATGTGTAATGCTTAAATGGAGGTAGATTGGAGACACAGTGGGAACAACGGCAAAGAGCAGCAGGCCAAACAGACCGTAGGAAACAATGCTAAACTGGGGTACATGATCCCTGTCAAATCAACAAATACAAGTCTTGAGGGAAGGAACTTGGGAGACTCACGTGGAAAGCGAACTGTCCCGAGAAGTCGTACATGCCGCAGGAGTGCATGAGGCTCAGGGTGTTCCGTACCGCCTCTGGGCCCAGCACCCGCTCGCCTGTGATTGGACAGAAGCCGCCATTGGCCAGGGTGGCCGCCATGACGCTAGCGCTTTCACAGGTCACCTCGATGGAGCACAGCTAGAGAAGAATAGAAAGCTATTATTCCCTATGGTATATTACAAGTTAACGGAGAGAGAAAAACACAAACAGGATGTTTCTCCACTAAGCCCATTGAAATGATACAGCTTCAAACTTGAACCATGTTCAGAAAAAAATGCTCACTCGATGTCTATGTATTTGGATGACTCACCACTATACATGTCAACTACTAAAGCGAGTGAAATCACTGCAACACTTAAGAGCTGCAGTTAGTTTCAGAATGGGTGGCAAGGAATGTTAGTCCTAAATATTTCAAAAACTAAAAGCATTGTATTTGGGGCAAATCATTCACTAAACCTCAACTAAATCTTGTAATGAATAATGTAGAAATTGAGCAGGTTGAGGTGACTAAACTGCTTGGAGTAACCCTGGATTGTAATTCTGTCATGGTCCAAACATGTTGATACAACAGCAGCTAAATTGGGAGAAGTCTGTCCATAATAAAGCTCTGCCCTTCTTAACAACACTACCAACAAGGCAGGTCCTAGTTCTGTTGCACCTAGACTACTGTTCAGTCGTGTGGTCAGGTGCCACGTGGGATTTAAGAAAATTACAACTGGCTCAGAACAGGGAGGCACGGCTGGCCTTTTAAATGTGCACAGAGAGCTAACAACAATAATACGCCTGTAAATCTCTCATGGCTCAAAGTGGTGGAGAGATTGACTTCTTAGTGGTTTTTGTAAGAAGTGCTGACAAGATGAAGGCACCGAGCTGTCTGTTTAAACGACTAGCACACAGCTCGGACACCCATGCATACCCCACAAGACACGCCACCAGAGGTCTCTTCACAGTCCAAGTCTAGAACACACTATGGGAGGCGCACAGTACTACATGGAACCCTTTTCCACATCAGGTAACTGATGAAAGCAGTAGAATCAGAAAAAACATTTTAAAAAACACCTTATGGAACAGCAGGGACTGTGAAGAGAATGATATGGGCAGCGACCATGTAACGCTTTTATAACATACAGAAGAAGTGCACTGGTTAAAAGGGGCAAAGTATTGACACATTTTTTTTAAATTGAGAGATGAGCTTAAAGTTTTCTTTACTGACCAGAATTTTCACTTGTCTGACCGCTTGCATGATGAGTTTCTCACAGGACTGGCCTACCTGGGTGATGGTTTTTCTCGCCTGAATGATCTGAATCTAGGATTACAGGGACTCCGCAACTATATTCAATGTGCGGGACAAAATTGAGGCTATGATTCAGAAGTTGGAGCTATTCTCTATCTATTCTCTGTGTGTGCAAATGAACTCAAGCTTATGGACAATGTCAAATGTGATATAGCGAAGCACCTGAGTGAGTTGGGTGCGCAATTACGCAGGTACTTTCCCGAAACGGATGATCCTGCCACCAGTCCACATACCGATATTTGAACAAGAGAGCCTCATCGAAATTGCAAGAAGCGGTTCTGTGAAAATGGAATTTAAATCAGGAGCCACTGCCAGATTTCTGGATGGGGCTGCGCTCAGAGGATCCTGCCTTGACAAATCATGCTGTTAAGACACTGATGCCCTTTGCAACCACGTACCTATGTGAGAGTGGATTCTCAACCCTCACTAGCATGACAACAAAATACAGGCACAGACTGTGTGTGGAAAAGGGTTGAAGACTGATACTCTATCCAATAGAACCCAACATTGTAGAGTTATGTGCATCCGTACAAGCACACCTTCCTCATTAACCTGTTGTGAGTTATTCTCAATTTTCGATGAACAAATAAGGTTTTATATATAAGATGGTTAAATAAAGAGCAAAATTATTGATCATTATTATATTATTACTTGTGCCCAGGTCCTATAAGAGCTCTTTGTCACAACCCGGCACGTGGGAAGTGACAAACTCACACTCATTCTTATGTTTAATAAATGTATCGTATAGTGTGTGTGTGGCAGGCTTACAAAGATGGCAAAAAAACATTTGAGAGTGCGCTGACCATGGTGCTAGAGGGGGTACGCAGCTGGAGGTTGAATGTTTGAAGGGGTACGGGACTATAAAAAGTTTGGGAACCACTGCCTTAATGTGTTTGGACCCCAGGAGGAGTAGCTGCTGCCAAATACAAATACTCACCTGGAAGTAGAGGTCTAAAATGGAGGTCATGTCTGTCCCCTCTGGAAAGCACTAGAAAGAAACAGTGGTTTGATTTGACAGTCAGACAATGCCTTGTAAATGCCTAATTAAAAATGTCTACATGATTGATGTAAAATGTGTGTGCTTGTTTCAGCCGTCACCAACCTTCTTCTCCTTAAGGTAGTAGCCGATAGCAAAGTTACGATCTCCAGACTCCCTCTCTGACTGGAATCTGGGTGCAGAGAGCAGGAACATTCAGGAGTCTTGTTTCAACTAAGTAAAATTACAATTTGGTTCCAATTCTACTACTAAAACCAGAAAAGCTTTTAGTGTTGTTTGACATCGCCGCAGGAAGTGGGTTAGGGTTGCAAAAAATAACAGCTATATCGGTCTGCTAATACAGGACTAGTGAAGGCCCAGTGCAATTTTGTGAACTGTATAAAAAAAAAAATCCAGATTTTCTTTTAGGGGTTGCTGCAACACCCTCAGCACCCCTGCTTCCCGCGGCTATGGTTTTTGATGTTGTTGAGATCAAGATTGATCTCTATGGTTGTTGTTTTTGTGGTGTTATTCTAAAGCAGAATAAAGTACTGACTTGAAAGTGATTATCATACTAGAAATGCTAGTGATGAAAACAACATGGATGAATACTAAGGCACCTGGCCAATGGTGGTGAGCCAAGGTGCTGAACCAAACCACAACCCCAGTTCTTCCCCTTGGGAACTCACGTGGCATTGCTGAAACCCACATACTCGTTTCCTGCCAGCTTGTTCATGAAGTTCATGACCTGCAATACAAAGTCCAAAAGGTCACAAAGTACACCCATCATTACAAAGATGATCATCCCAAACAGTCAGCGTAGGGTTAAACATAAAAGAACTGGGTAGCGTTACTTACATAATCAAATTTCTCAGCATTGCTTGCCCCTTGCTAAAAGAGAAACAGAAGTTCACATCAGTATGAATGACTACATACTGTATATCAAATTAGATATACAGGAAATTGTATATTGCCTAGCTAGTGGAAATACCTTATGACAAATTCAAATGATTCCTAGATCAAATGACCAATAGCATTACAAAATCTATCAATAATCATTCTAAAAAATAAAAAAAATATGTACCCTAAAGAAATAAGTTTAGTCCAAATATGACAAATATTTAGGATTACTGGGCAACTAGCTAGTTGGAGATGAAATGAATCACTAATTAAAGAGTTAAGGGTTTTCAAATTAGAAAATAATCTACCAAAAGACAATCAGCAAAACAATGTGTAGGCCATTCTACCAGACTGTTATGGGGATAAAACGCACCACAGGTACAGTGCCTTGCGAAAGTATTCGGCCCCCTTGAACTTTGCGACCTTTTGCCACATTTCAGGCTTCAAACATAAAGATATAAAACTGTATTTTTTTGTGAAGAATCAACAACAAGTGGGACACAATCATGAAGTGGAACGACATTTCTTGGATATTTCAAACCTTTTTAACAATCAAAAACTGAAAAATTGGGCGTGCAAAATTATTCAGCCCCCTTAAGTTAATACTTTGTAGCGCCACCGTTTGCTGCGATTACAGCTGTAAGTCGCTTGGGGTATGTCTCTATCAGTTTTGCACATCGAGAGACTGAAATTTTTTCCCATTCCTCCTTGCAAAACAGCTCGAGCT
This sequence comes from Oncorhynchus tshawytscha, assembly GCF_018296145.1. Lineage (NCBI taxonomy): Eukaryota > Metazoa > Chordata > Actinopteri > Salmoniformes > Salmonidae > Oncorhynchus > Oncorhynchus tshawytscha. The sequence continues at coordinate 10,212,737 of NC_056435.1, forward strand.
CAGTGAGGTTGGATGGAGAGCATTTGTGAACAGCAGTTTTCAGTTCTTTCCACAGATTCTCGATTGGATTCAGGTCTGGACTTTGACTTGGCCATTCTAACACCTGGATATGTTTATTTTTGAACCATTCCATTGTAGATTTTGCTTTATGTTTTGGATCATTGTCTTGTTGAAAGACAAATCTCTGTCCCAGTCTCAGGTCTTTTGCAGACTCCATCAGGTTCTTTTCCAGAATGGTCCTGTATTTGGCTCCATCCATCTTCCCATCAATTTTAACCATCTTCCCTGTTCCTGCTGAAGAAAAGCAGGCCCAAACCATGATGCTGCCACCACCATGTTTGACAGTGGGGATGGTGTGTTCAGGGTGATGCGCTGTGTTGCTTTTACACCAAACATAACGTTTTGCATTGTTGCCAAAAAGTTCAATTTTGGTTTCATCTGACCAGAGCACCTTCTTCCACATGTTTGGTGTGTCTCCCAGGTGGCTTGTGGCAAACTTTAAACGACACTTTTTATGGATATCTTTAAGAAATGGCTTTCTTCTTGCCACTCTTCCATAAAGGCCAGATTTGTGCAATACACGACTGATTGTTGTCCTATGGACAGAGTCTCCCACCTCAGCTGTAGATCTCTGCAGTTCATCCAGAGTGACCATGGGCCTCTTGGCTGCATCTCTGATCAGTCTTCTCCTTGTATGAGCTGAAAGTTGAGGGACGGCCAGGTCTTGGTAGATTTGCAGTGGTCTGATACTCCTTCCATTTCAATATTATCACTTGCACAGTGCTCCTTGGGATGTTTAAAGCTTGGGAAATATTTTTGTATCCAAATCTGGCTTTAAACTTCTTCACAACAGTATCTCGGACCTGCCTGGTGTGTTCCTTGTTCTTCATGATGCTCTCTGCGCTTTTAACGGACCTCTGAGACTATCACAGTGCAGGTGCATTTATACGGAGACTTGATTACACACAGGTGGATTGTATTTATCATCATTAGTCATTTAGGTCAACATTGGATCATTCAGAGATCCTCACTGAACTTCTGGAGAGTTTGCTGCACTGAAAGTAAAGGGGCTGAATAATTTTGCACGCCCAATTTTTCAATTTTTGATTTGTTAAAAAAGTTTGAAATATCCAATAAATGTCGTTCCACTTCATGATTGTGTCCCACTTGTTGTTGATTCTTCACAAAAAAAAAAAGTTTTATATCTTTATATCTTTATGTTTGAAGCCTGAAATGTGGCAAAAGGTCGCAAAGTTCAAGGGGGCCAAATACTTTCGCAAGGCACTGTAAATGCAATTCCTTATATCTGCAATACTACATAGACGGGTATATGTGAACTTAATATGTAGTAGTGTAAGTAGCCTTTGTACTGTAGGGGTCTGAGTGTCTGTTGGAAGTTAGTGATGTGATGCTAGTGTGTGGCTAATCCTGTGTGTTGTAGAAAGGTTATGGATCTATATGTGCAGATTAATTAGTGATGTCCTCACTTAATATTGTAGAACACACTGACTTCTGGGATGTGTAGTGTAAGCTGAGGAGGTACTACAGTAACGAAACGTTACATTTAACTCTAATAATACAAATAGGGCAAATAAACCAGTTAAATACATTCAAAAAATAAAACACAAATAATCAATCATCTAAAAACAATGTTTGTACTATCAGGATTTTGAAAAAAATTTTTTTGCCTTTGTTTATTTTATTTGTAAACTGTTTGTAAAATCCAGGTGACAAATAGCAACTACTAAAACTGTAGCATATTATAACAAATCCAGATGTTGTTCAATAGGGAGAATAATTTAAGTAAAAAAATTACCAACGTCATTGACCTGTGGCAGTGGTCATAATTTCCCACAGATCTTAATGCTGTAAAATATGCAACAACAAATAAACCACAAACGAGGCTTCAAAAATACATTACAATTTTCCCATAGTTTAGTCCCAGATTTACCATACAGGAACCACATTTTGAGAGACAGATCTGGTCTATATTACTAGAATATAGACCAGACCATATTAGAATGTAGGGGCATCCAATCAGTGGATTGATTATTGAGCCCACCATTAGCAACCTTTACAGTGATTGGTTTAAGGTTATAATGAAGATTTAAGCAGAAAGATACCACATCATTACCCTGTCAAGTCAAATGACTGCCATCCAAATAACCAAATTACTAATAGGCTACAGATGTAGGATCTTAATTTATCACTCATTGCAGGAAAAATGCAAACTTGTAGTGTATTAAAAGTTTATAATGTCCACTTTAAAATGTCAAGACTTGATTTGCCCTAACGAAAAATATATCAACCCCTACAAAAAATGTCAATTATAATTCACATAATAATTCACATTTCCTATTGCTGCAGGATTATTTCCCTGCTGTAGCAAACTGGCTCAAATTACATTCCTACATCCGTATATCACTAGGTGTAATCTTTTGTGTACTGTACTATGTACCATAGTGTACAGTATGATACAAGTACCAAAAACATACGTTTGTTAACATTAATTACTATAGAGTCGTTATTCCTTATAGGTGTTACTCCTATAAACTCTTAAGACAGGATAATCATACGGCACCTTTCCATCAGAGTTCAACCTCAAATCAAACCAGACAGGAAAACGCAAGGCTTCATTCGGTAACTTGGCTTGGTTGTGGTTGAGATTGATGAGTAGCCAGGCCTCATCTATCTGGGTCCGTATGCCATGTTACGTTGAAATATGGATATAAGTGCTAGTCTTGTTTTGAAGGTGATAATGTACTGCCTACACTGTCTTCATCTAAGACAGACCGTTATAGATATGGGCTTTGGCTACATATAGTAAGCGAAAAGGTATCTGCAGTAGGTTGCAGCCACTAATTATTGGAGATGAAACCTAATTTCTGCAGAGAATGAAGTATTATGTCACTGAAGACATTGAAGGTGAAAGAGAAGTCATTTGGAGAGAGTTTGTGTCATTAGTTTATGGTATGTGATTGTTGAGAGTTTAGTATGAAACAAGCGCAGTTCCACGCGTTGATATGATCAATGGGCTGGTGGTGGGTTATGTAGTAACAACACTACAGAAGACTTATGCACACAACATACATGTATGTGTCCCCTCTTGGTTCTAGTCTTCAGCGAGGCACCTACAACGCATGGGAGGCGAATGTGTTTTACCCTACAATATCTCATAATAAACACACAGAGAATTCATCACAGTTTCAGCAGCAGAGGGTGCACTGCTCCCATACAGTAAGCTATTTATTTTTTTGTTTCGCGGTATCCAATTGGTGGTTACAGTATTGTCTCATCACTGCAACTCCCTTATGGACTCGGGAGAGGCAAAGGTCGAGAGCCGTGATTCCTCCGAAACACAACCCAACCAAGCCGCACTGCTTCTTGACACAATGCCCACTTAACCCGGAAGCCAGCCGCACAAATGTGTCGGAGGAAACACCGTGCACCTGGTGACCATGCACTGCGCCCGGCCCGCCACAGGAATCGCTAGTGCGTGATGGGACAAGGACATCCCTGCCGGCCAAATCCTTCCCTAACGCAGACGACGCCGGGCCAATTGTGCGCCGCCCCGTGGGTCTCCCGGTCGCGGCCGGCTGCGACAGAGCCTGGAGTCGAACCCAGAATCTCTAGTGGCACAGCTAGCACTGCGATGCAGTGCCTTAGACCACTGCACCACTCGGGATGCCCAGTAAGCTATTTCTAACAGCACTTCCTGACTAATAGCCAATAGCAAAGATATTCTACTCCTCTCAGCCAATAGCCAGCCAGGTTGGCTTTGCCTCTACCTGGTCAAAGACATAAGATTTAAGCAGGTGACGGATGCACAGAAACACACCCACATATTGATCTTTCATTCATATACCAAAGCAGTTTTACCCATGATTAAATGTATTTCTTTATCTATATGGCTGGGCTGGTTAGACCAATCTGAGGCCCGTTGCCTGACACGCTAGCGCTGTCTCACACAAACTCAGCCTTGTGTGTACTGCATGGGCTATGTGCATAACTGAGAGGCAGGCGGATCACTGATGCTTTCACCAAACAAATCCCCTTTCAGCGGGATGATCTATAGTCTTAATCTCTCCATATACAATACAGTGCAAACTGGTAATCTGGCTAAAGCAATGAAGTCCTCCCTGTCATTTAATTTATTTAAAATGTAATTCAATACAACTTTGTCACTCAGAAGGTAACGGGGTACGTATAGAATTGACCTAGTGTTTTATGTAGCCTACTATTGGTACAACTACTCACCGTACTGAACAAAAGGCATGGGTCGACGTTTCTTTTTTAAACAAATGTCCCCCCCCCCCAAAAATAAAAATCATACATTATTATTATCTGAAATTCAAATGTTATTTACCTTTAGGAGGGAAGTGCACACAATAGCACCGGCGTTAACCATAGGGTTATGTGGTTTATCTGTGGAAATCAGTGTGTTACATTATAACATGTCTGCAAATGCAGAGGACAGAGTACACGTTCATACACAGCAAGGTTACAGTTTCTGCACAATCACCACACAACACATTCAATGTTAGAAGCAAATATGCCCAAAGATCATGTAACTTTGAACTTGAAGTGAGGAAATGAGCAGAACAACAAATCAGATGGATAATGAATGAATGCTGATGGGACAACGGCTGCCTTTTGTATTCTAGAGACCATACTAGTGATATTAAGGAACACAGCCATGAACTCACAGCTCCGTACTGGCTGTACTGTAGGTCTGTTGTGTTACGCCACTTCCCCTTCCCTTCCCCTAAACCCCTTTAATCTTCTTATGCAATCACACACAAAAGGGAGAGAAAAAAAAAACATTCCTACCACTGCTAGCAGGTTGCCTAAACTGATTGGATAACATGGCCACCAACCAAAACCGACCTGGGATTTACTGAAACCCTGTACTAAACCCGAGTCACAATCTACAGAGCTCAGACAGCATCCTTTACCAAACCAACACAGCATTCGGAGCAATGAGTTACATTGCCTTGATTTGATTGGAAACTCGGCTCGATTTGAGAGCGCTTGACAAAACTGCTGCTCTCCATACAGCTCCTGTATGCGCTTCATACTTGAAGCTGACATCCACAGAAGGCGACGCATTGACACTGTTCACTGCCAGCACAGTTGTTATTGCATTTGTTTTGTTGATGAGGCGGAGGAGAGGATCCTCCAGCGTCCCGGTAAAAATAATAATCACATTGCATACGATGTCTGAGGGAATAAAACAGTGTCCGTTGTTGTAATATAGCAAACGGACGTGGACGTTTCACAGAGTACGGATTCCAGCTTTAAAACCTAGGATCTTATCAAAGACATGATACATGAGGTTGGTGTTCTTCTCCAGGTCTACGTAGACTATTGCAGATTTGAGTAGAGCGTATGGACATTGAGAGCCCGTGTACTGATTCTATCCGGCTGCACCAACACCTCTCATTAAGATTACATAACATTACCATGGCAACAGACTGCACCACAGGCCGGATCACCTTGCATTGAATCACATGACAACCCACCCAGAGGGACTACTTACACTCTATTCATCAACCCGGACAACTGCCTTGTCCAATGTCTTTTCACAGGGTATGCTATAGGTTTGAAGTAAAATAGGACCACCTCAGCAACACTGCATTGTGACGAACACCTCTGTTGTCAGTTCTGCGTGTGAAATGAACAGCTACACAGCGAGCCGTGGAGCTCCAGACAGACTGGTGCTGCCTGCGACCATAGAATTACAGAATCTCATTCTGAAGCTCTGTCGGTTGTATGACACCCGGCCACTCTAGTATTTTATATCTCTACACGTGCGACCCTCACCTTCCTCGTTGAGGAATAGTTTGTTGAAGCGCAGGCCGCTGGGCTCTTTGCCAATGAAACGGTGCACATACTCTGTCCCGTGGTCGTGCACGGCGATGGCGTACTTCAGCGGCTTTACACACGACTGCAGGCAGAACGGGACTTTGGTGTCACCCGCTGTGTGTCTAAAGAAGGGATAGAGAGAGAGAAGGGGATGGGGAGAGAGAGAGAGAGGAAGGGATGGAGAGGGGATGAGTGGGGGGGAGAGAACCAGGAGCTAAAGGCAATAAGCAAAGGCAAATTTGAACAATATGAATGAATGTCTCATTATGTGGGGTAACTAATTAGCTACTTTACCGTGTGTGACTTTGTCATTGATATGGACAGTATCACAATGCTGCTGTGAGCAGTTTGACAGGAACACTATACGTCAGTACAGTTAACTGTAGAAATAGAAATGTGGGCTGCTACGTGTTTACTGCATGTTAAACATGACTACAGCTGCTGTACCTTTGTCCATCCACAGTGCATATGGACACGGCCCAGAGGTCCGGGCTGAACCTGGCCAGCTGGGGAATGTAGTCAGCCACCTACGCAACAAAACAAAAACAGAAGGCAACATAACAACACTTCCCATTCCCCATGGGCATTTAATCAGGAAATGATCATCACCACCATGTCGTCTCACTGACCCTGGGGCCTCTCCCTCACCCACCTGTCCCCCTCCCAGGTTTTTGGCATTCTCATAGAGCGCGTCGATTTCGGAGGCGAAGGACACAAAGTCGGGGATAACAAACTTCTTCCTGAAGGCCTGGGTGAGCAGCACGATGTTGCTCTGGACACACCTGGGAGAGAAAAGGTGACAGTGGTCTTTATCTTAGGTACCAGAGTCACATTATGACTAGTGTAACACATGGAGTCCTGTGTGCTTCAGTTGGTAGAGCATGGCACTTGCAATGCCAGGGTCAAGGGTTCAATACCCGCTGGGGCCACCCATAAGAAACTCTATGCATGCAAGTCGCTTTGGATCAAAGCGTCTGCTAAATGGAATATATTACTACATTGTTATTGTACACATGATACAGGGAATAGATAACTGTGAGGAATTAGCTCATAGATGTATAAGATGTTATATGACATTAGATATCTATTTACCCTGTCCTCTCCCTGCTACTGTATGAAACCAGATATCTATTTATCCTGTCCTCTCCCTGCTACTGTATGAAATCAGATATCTATTTACCCTGTCCTCTCCCTGCTACTGTATGAAATCAGATATCTATTTACCCTGTCCTCTCCCTGCTACTGTATGAAACCAGATATCTATTTACCCTGTCCTCTCCCTGCTACTGTATGAAACCAGATATCTATTTACCCTGTCCTCTCCCTGCTACTGTATGAAACCAGATATCTATTTACCCTGTCCTCTCCCTGCTACTGTATGAAACCAGATATCTATTTACCCTGTCCTCTCCCTGCTACTGTATGAAATCAGATATCTACTTACCCTGTCCTCTCCCTGCTACTGTATGAAATCAGATATCTATTTACCCTGTCCTCTCCCTGCTACTGTATGAAATCAGATATCTATTTACCCTGTCCTCTCCCTGCTACTGTATGAAATCAGATATCTATTTACCCTGTCCTCTCCCTGCTACTGTATGAAATCAGATATCTATTTACCCTGTCCTCTCCCTGCTACTGTATGAAACCAGATATCTATTTACCCTGTCCTCTCCCTGCTACTGTATGAAACCAGATATCTATTTACCCTGTCCTCTCCCTGCTACTGTATGAAATCAGATATCTATTTACCCTGTCCTCTCCCTGCTACTGTATGCGCCCACTGGTGTGTTTACTGTATAGGCTTCTCTTGCCTATAAATCGTTGCCTCCCAGATGGCTTCCAGTCAAAGCTAGTGCTGTCAAAGCTAGTGTTGTCTTATGATCTGTATCCTGCAGGGTGGCTTGCCTACAGAGTGCTTTCTCAAGCGGTCACTGGGCTGTGTGTGCTATGTCACATGGTATGTCCTAGGGTTGTAAACAGGAACACTCTTTTTGAAGCAAATATCAGCTGATCTGGAAAGGACAGTTCTTGTGATCGTAGAGATGAGTCTCTTGACAAAAATCACCATTGACTATTTTTTGTAAAAAAGGATATGTTCAAATGAATGGGATTGATATGACCTTGACAATCTGAAAGGACTTGACTATAACGTGCTTCCTTATAAAAGCCTGACATATTATGAATAATTAATGACTTGAAATGCATTGAGCAAATACTTCTAAGGAATCTGAATAATTTATGGCCTACATGAACTGTGTTCAAATAAAGGAGGCACAAAAATGACTAAATGATTGACCGGTGCTTGATATATCAAATGACCTCTAAAGACTTATATTCTAGGTCTAATGTCTAGAGTGTTGTGGAACTAGAAGCAACTTGTTATAGAACCCAGCTCTAGTGTCTTACTTCTTGAAGTAGTCTTGATAAATAGTACTTCTAGCGTCTGTTCTACATCCCCGTTCTAGACTGGTCTTACTTCTTGAAGTAGTCTTGATAAATAGTACTTCTAGCGTCTGTTCTACATCCCAGTTCTAGACAGTCTTACTTCTTGAAGAGGTGTCGGTCCAGATTTCCGTCTGACGTGGTCTTCATGATGACTTTCAGGTTCTCCATACATTCCTTCAGCCGGGGGTCTCCGGTCCGAAGCCCTGTGGCTTTCAGCGCCTGCAGAAAGCATGGCTCTTGTCAGGGGGCTGACGGGTATCATGTTTATTACATGTTTACAACACGTTTATTCTGTTTGTCATGCTTATAACAAGGTTATAACTTGGCAATTGACTGGAATAGTACGCTATATTTCTAAAGGGATCCAATGTAAATGTCAAGACTAATAAGGCCTATTGAATAAACTCCTCTTCCATGCCAGATAGAGGGAGATCAACATTTCACCATAGAAATAGAATGAATTCTAATCTAACAAGAATCTAATTCTATAAATGTCACCCCAAGCAAGGGGCCACACATGAGTGAGCTATTGCTTCCTGGTACAGCCAGTGTAGTAACAAGCCTTATATTCAGATATACAGTATAAGACTGTGGCAGTAATCATGACACAGCAGGCACCATTGCTATACTACCATCCAGCTGGCTCAACCATGTGGCTGCCTGGTTGGCTCTTGCCTGACACTCACTGTGGTGAATTTGTGAGCCGGGATTTTTTCAGCGCCCCCGGCAATGGTGTAGAAGAGCAAATCCTCCAGACTGGGCAGGATGCCTGCCTTCCTTCTCCTGGGACACACACACACACACACAGTCAGGAAAGGCCAGGGTTCTCTAAAGGCAATGGGGAACTGCAGCAGGGGGCCGGGATTAACTAGCTATAATGCTGTAGAGGAGAGGTGGTGAGTATTTCACGTTACGGCCCTGGCTTTAAGGAAAGGGTTTGAACACTGCTCCCAAAACACCAGTCAGATAGTTCAAGGAGAGTTGAGAATTTTTCGAGACAATATCTTGTTGGCATGGCTCTTCAAATCAGAAATAAGGTCGACTTTGTTGGTTTTATGTAAATTTAAATACATGCATATCAGTTACAAATTATAGTTTCAAGTTTTAGCTAATGCCCGGGGGCTTGAAGTGAGTCATTAGCCTATTTACAGACTGGTATTATGCATAGCAGCTCCAAATCCGTTCCACTCACTCTGGGAGAGGAGAGTTAGTACAGTATGTTAGAGGTAGATAGATAGGTGGAATATTGTAGTTAGGCCTAAACGAGGAGTATGTATTACATCATGATTCACCATACACCAAATAGGATCTCTGAGGGAGGAGGGTGGAAGCTCAGGCTAAGTCAGTCCCGCAATGCATCATGGGACAGACAGGCAATAGAGCTATAGTAACCCAGCTCCGTAGCCTGCCCTAGCGATGAAGGGCAGTCACAACGTTTGAAAACTGATAGAGGTAGAGGGTCAAATCCCCTCATCAGCTACCCAGGAATGACTCAGACTCCGGACACTGCATATCTTTCAGTTTGTTGTTGTTTAATAGGATCTCTTCCAGTTTGGAGATTGTTTAAGCCGCATTCGTTTGTTTTGAGTCCTATTCTTGAATGATTATGATCCTTTATCATTTCCATGTCAAATGTTTTGATAAGGCCTATTTGATTGTGATCATTGGCCCATTTCTGGAGTCATTTCTGGATTGCTGATGCCTGCCAGGGAGGAACGCGAGAACAAATGGTCGGTGGGACGGCTGGGGAAGTGAAGCGCAGTCGCTTGTAGAGGCTGAGCACATTTCGAGGTAGAGAATTGAAGAGAGAGCACTCAGCAGCAGCAAGGCTTAGCCTGGAAAAACTACAGTACATCTACATGAGAACAAATACTGTATATAAATTGAGTCATATACTTACACACCAAGGCAAAGCAAGCCGATCAAACGAAAAAAAGGAGAGAAAATATGCAGAGTAAGTGAGTGGCATTAGAACAAACTCAGTGACATAGTGCATCATCATCATCAAGCAGATAGGCTTACTGATAAGACACACAAATTCATGGATTAACAAACACATTCAATATTTAGGACGCATCCAAAACTGCACAACACCAGTGAAAACCATGGCACGGCAGAACCTGAAGAAAAATCATTATTCCCTTCCAGCAAAGCACACTGTAAAACAAAACAGCACCCTCTCTGCTTCATGTCTCCAAGCCCTTGCCCCAGGATAATAGGAAGTCCACCCAGACAGGCTATTAGCAGGTGTGAAGCATCTGGACTGGTGCTGATGATGCTCCGTTAATTAACTCTCACCCAGCCTTAGCTGGCCTTCCTCCCTCCCCTCTCTTCCCCTTCCACTGCCTCGACCTCCCTGCAGCTTTGTGAGGTCAACTGTGTGCAGCATGTAGAGTGTGTGCCTCATCAGAAGGCCTGCACGGATCCCGCCACATAGCCTAGCCCTCAGCCTCCAACAGCACACTGCCTGCCCCACTTTCGGGTCTGTCCTGCAAAGAGAAAGCTTGGTATCCCTGGCCATAGTTTCTGGAGACCAGAGGCTACGACTTGGTGTCACTGATCCTCATTACTACTTGGGAAGTATGCCAAGCCTAGCCCTACAGTCAGTGTGTTACATCTCCTGTGCTATTTATACACTGGAGTTCAAGGCAGCGTGACTACTTGAACTGTGACCAAATGAAATGAACAATCTGTGCAAAAGAGAATTCTTGAATTAATGTGTGACAGTAATAACATGGTCATAGACCCTAAATGCTTACAACTTCAAGGCAGCGCTCTGATGAATACTTTGCGCCCGACACAAACATTAACCGACTTGATGGAGTCATTTTGGCTACCATTTTTATTCGACCCAATTCAGCACAGCCTGGTTTCACTACCTCCAAGATGTCACTGGTGAATTGGTCCGAAGTGCATTGATCATCATCTGTTGACAGGAGGGAACCACAAAAATCAATCTGAGTCAGGGCAGAGTCTGAAGGACTCAATCTCCATTCACTCACAATATGATGCAGCTGCACACGCTAACACAATGCAATCCACGGCAAAACCAGAAAAGGAAAAACCTTTAAATTGACCAGACTGTGCATTGATAATTCTGCTATAGGCCTACCTAGGCTACCTTCCAGCAGAGGACCCATTTGGACTGACTAGGCCTAATGTTTGTGTATCTGTGATTGAACCTACCCTGACGGAGGATGTTGTTGTTGTCAATAATGTACTACAGCTGGTTTGACAACAGCTAAAGCAAATTGACTATGGATAAGACAAGAAGGGTGCCTGCTAAGCTATGGGCAATGAGGCATATCATTACCAGTAGATGCATTTGTTTTCTGTGAAAAAGCAAACTGACTGGATGTGACAGAGAGAGCGAGCCTATTCCTGGCGGCATTAATAGCCTAGGTCGACTCTACACCTGTCTGCAGTAAAATGCATGAGTGAACTCAGGAGTTCCTGGCCCCATTATCGTGTGACTATTTTTTTTTCTCATAAGATCGACTCCATTCACAGCACACAGTTGACTGAGTAGGATAGGATACCTGTAACTGTCTGTGGGAGAATGAATCAAAATGAGCCATCAAATGTTATGTATGATTAGAAACTGGGTCTAGAGAGAACTCTCTTATCTTGTTCCTGTCTGGGGCTACTGTATTACTGTTCGCTGTACCAGCTCTCCCAGAGGTGACTATGACATGATGCTCAAATTCAAGCCACCAACAGGGGTAATAGTAGCAATGCCCACGTGTGACAGCTGCACAAGGGGATGGGCAGGATTTGGCAACAGGGAATTGTTATGTTTTTTTGCAGTGAGAAATTATGCAATAAACTGGCATTACCCCAGTCAGACTAGTTGGTATGGCCTAATGATTTCACATCTAAATTGGGTGTAAGATCCCTCCATTCCTAAGATCCCACCAAGTATATTAAAGCTAGGCCTAAATGCTAGGAAACGGATCCATTGTCAAAGAGATAGGCTACAGTGTATTATCCTGATGACCATGTAAAGCCACATCCATTATAATTCCAAAATGGTAGCCCCCTAGATGACATCCATCCCCATTCCCAAATCCCCACTGACTCACACTAGATCCAAAATGCCATTCTACCCATTCTGATGCAGCAAGCACCACTCTGCCCAGTCTGCAGTGCCAGATCTGTGACTGTCTCCATGGTAATAGACTTCCAGGATTCTAAAGTGTCTTGACTCCTGCAAGATTGGCTGAGAGGAGATTTGATCAAATTATTTGCTCATAATGGACATTTAATAGCCTACCCTTTACCAAGGTCTTTTTAAATCGCAAAGTGGTCCCTGCCACCATGGACAGCACTAATATTGGACAGTTGCCTTTGGCAGAGGAGGGAGGTAAATAAATAGCCTACCTTATCAGCTGGCCTAACACGACGAGAACAAATACTCAATATCTGATAAGACAATCATGATATGCCAACTCAAACAGAGACTTCCAATGTAGAAGTCTGTGTCCAGGACATACAAGTTGCTGAAACACCCAACAAATTGTTATTATCATGCCATTATCACCATGCTATATAGCCTGCAAGAAACTATAGAATGAGAGAGGCTGTTCAGTATTCAAGTAGAATGACACTCATAACAGAGAGAACAGATGGAGAGCGCTTTCTCTAGAGCAAACAATAAAATCACAGCTTGATGACCGACCTCTAGGTGTCATTGATGAAAAAAATGAAAATCCCTTTCTGATATAGGCTAAGGCCTGAAGGAGCGTTCCTGGCTTTACAATTATTCCTGACAGAGATGAACTGTTCCGTAGTCATGTTATTATAGGCTATTACTGTTATAATATTATAACAGTGCTGTTTCATAGACATTGTCATTTCATAACATCCCAAATGCATAACCTTCTAAATGAAATGACTAAATGAACATAGATCTAGGCCTATAAAGGGAGCAGGTGTGCTGGACTGATGTAATATGGGTCTCTGACTCTTCAGAACTGAAACTGTCAGAACACACAGGTCAGGTTAACAACATCTATAGACAAATGAGGACTGCATAATTTATTGAGGTTCATTAGAAATCAATCTAGCTTGCTAGACTCGGTCCATGTGATTATTCTGGATAGAACGTTAAGAACCCCCCCCCCCACCGGTAAATATAATTTAATAGCTTTATCAGCTGTACCGGCTAGATAACGGTACTCACTTCTCGGCAGCTGCCTCCTTGGTGGCGGTTTCATTGCTGGTGGAGGTGTCCTTTTTGGTGTCCGTTGGCGGTGGCACCGAACCGTCGTCGCTCTTGGTGGAGAGGTTCCGAGTTCCGTGGGCGTTGGTAGTGTATGGCGTAGCTCTCCATCCAACCGCATGCTGGAGACACTTTACTTTGGTCACGGATCTGACATCTGTACAGGCGATGCTAAAGCAATACGCGACTGATGGTGATGTCTTTCTGGCGATACCTGTCAAAGGGCGCTTCAGGTTAGATTGAAACAACTCCTTGAGCAGTACCGAAGACCGAAAATGTAACATGTCAATCCTATCAAGCTAAATCGTGGCGCTGTTTATAACTCAGCTAGCTAGATATAGAATAAATATGAAGTAATATATTCCAAATGCGTTGGGTGTCGGTCGTGAAGAATGGTTCAGTCAGTGAGTCACGACTCTCAAATGTGTTCTAGTGGACAAAAACCTCTCATTCTCACGCCCAACTCGACTCCTATTGGCTCCTGTTAGCGCGTAAATCATCCTCCGATTGGCTGGTCTTGTTGGCTGTCATTCATGCTAATTTACAGTGCATCATGGCGTCAAATATACCGGGTGAATGTGACAAAAGATGATGAATATACTGACAAGATACATGTCCCTCCGCCGCCCTAACAATGGGAGTCGTTGTCCACAAATCGGCATGGCGGGCTGCCTCGCTCCCGCCTATCCTTTCTTTGGTAAAACGCCACCTGCTCGAGGGAGACAGATTTTCCGGCGAGTTAGGCCCCCTCTTCCTCTATGATGCGACTGACATTAGTGCTGAGCAAATTGTGGTTTTTGATGTCGCTTTGGTTTTGATTCGATCAAAAAATATTCACGGTTTTCGATTTTAAAACTTTTTTATTTATTTTTTTTTTTACATTAAATGCATTATAAAATAATGACATTGCAATGATTAGAGCTTTTAAATTGAAATTCAAAAGTAAAAAAATGAAACTGTCAAAACATTGAAAATATTCCATTGTCTCTGTCAGGTCCACATATAAAAATAGGAAATTACTTTGAAGATTCTCTGAAGCAGGATGTTCAAGGGAAAATGCAAAGTTTCAAAACACTTATAGAAACTAACCATCATCTAGTCATAACCTATCTCGAGGAGGAACAAAAACAGAGAGCAGAGTTGTCAGTGAAGGAAGTTTGTGTTTATCTGAAAGATGTTGTGGAGGACATGAAGAAGTCTCTCACATGGGAACTACGATTTTTGATTGAACAGTCACAAAATGAGACCTCTAATGAGATGGAAAAAGCACAGAAGGCCACAGACCTTCAACTGGAGGAGCTGGACCAAGAGTTAATGCAGTGCTTCCCCTTCTGGACAAATCCACTGCACCTCCGTCAGGGTTTATCTATGCCACTGGCTCTGCCATTGAGGGAATAGGAACAGGTAGCACCACAAAAACCCATCTGAAGATACTGTTAAACAACACTCCTGTTTCCCCAAGACCCCTTGCCACTGTCATGCCTCCTATAGAGAGCTCCCTCCCTATCAAACTACCTTTCCCCCACGTTTGGCAACCCAGGAGATGTTGATTGGCTGTTTTTCCTATCTAAGAGTAATGATTTCCTTTCTCTGGCCCATCATTGACTTGGGAGGTTCTTGCCACCCTCCGCAGTGTTCTCCATGGGGCAGTAAGTGACTGGTGGGAGATCTCCCAGGATGACATGTTCACAGGCTGAGTTTAAAAAAAGATTCCTCTCAGCCTTCCTCTCAGAGGACTATGAGGATGAACTGGCGGAAAGGGTTCGTAACAGAGTACAGGGTGAAGCAGAGCCAATATGGGACTTTGTCTTCTCCTATCATGTTCTATGTAGGAGATGGAAGGCTGACATTACTGAGCATGAGATGGTCAAACTCATTCTTAAAAACATGGTCCCAGCCTTGCCAGTCAACTTCGGGAACGTGTTCAGAATCTGGATGAACTGGTGTGTCTTTGGACTCCGTTTGAGAAGGACTGGAAGCACCACCTCCAAACCCTGTTCCCTCATCCCGGTATCCCAACAACTCTCCTAGGGCTAAACTGTCTCAGCCGTTTGTGCCCAAGAACCAAGACAAAAGTCCAGTGATGTGCTGGAGGTGTAAAGTCCAACATCCTCCAGGTTTTTGCCTCATCTATGGCCAGCGTCAGTATTTTTTTTTTTTTTAAAAGGTCAGAAAGGACAGAAGACCGACAGTCTAGAAAGGCGTGGTGGCTGCATACAATTGGGTCGGCTGGAGCCCGGCTTCAGACATCTCAACTAGCTGTCTTATTCCTATTCCGCAACAACTGTTGGTTCCTCTGACTGTTAGGAACTGGAGAGGGAAGGCCATAATCGACACAGTAGCAACTTACATCTTGATGCAAAACTGTGGCAAAACATGGCATTACCTCATGAGGAGCTTCGAACCTGGGAGGAAGGACCATTGTACTTGGCCAATGGAGAATTTACCACTCCCTTGGGCTGGATTGGCATGAAAATAAATCTGCGTGATGAGATAATTAACCTCACTGCGGCTATTCTCGCAGATCCGAGCCGTGCATTTGCTGTAGCCCTTGGTCTGGACTTCATATTATTCAGTGGACTGACCATCTCAATGTCCGAACCATCCTATCGTCTGCGCACTGACCATTCCTGGCCACATCCATTTCACTCTGGAAATGCACTGAGTTCAGGCTGGAGCCTGCTACACTATGCAGAGTCACAGCTAGGTCAAGACAAAGGCGAAGAGAATGACAAAGACAGAGAAACAATGAAAAGACAAAAACCAAGTTCCACCAGTGAACCCGGCTATTACACGGATCACGGCCATACACCCCCCTTCTATTCGAGGGCAAAACAAACCTGATGCTGATTTCTACATCAAACAAGCAGTGGAAAAGGCATGTCTGTCAGATGATGAGAGGTGGCAGCTATCCTAGATGTTGGAGTTGAACGGTGAGGTCTGTACTCTTACATTCAGCCGTACAACAGTCTTTAAACACAAAATCTATACCCGGCATGAAGTCCCCATTAAGCAGCGTTCCAACATGTTGTCCCCCGCCAAACTGGTGATTCTCAATGAACAGCTCAAGAGCATGTTGCCTAATGGAGTTGTGGAACCTTCCTTTTCCGGATTGGCTTCTCCGGTTGTCCTGATTCCAAAGAAAGATGGTGGATATTGATTCTGTGTAGATTACAGGAAGCCGAATGCCATAACAGAAAGTGATGCCTACCCTCTACCAAACATCAATGACATACTGGAACCTCTTTCAGGAGCAACAGTCTTCAGTAATCTGAATCTGAACAACGGATATTTGCAGGTGGCAATGGATCCCGCCAGTCAGGACAAGACTGCCTTCATCACCCCTGCTGGTTTGTACTCCTTTAAAGTCATGCCTGTTGGTTTGAAGAATGCTCCAGCAACCTTCCAAAGGCTGATTGAGACTGTCCTGGGAGAGCTGAGGGGGAAATGTTCTCTTGTGTATCTAGATGGCATCATAATCTACTCCTCTGTCACTGATCATCTGCAAGACATACAAACATTGGGTGGAGTCGTTTCCCCTCCGCAAAGCCACTGCGTCCACCAATGCTCTAAGTCTGCAAAGGGAGGTCTTTACCAGATTCGGAATTCCAAACAAAATTCTCTGACTGAGGTCCGCAGTTCATATCAGGAATCCACAAAGAGCTCTGTACCTACTGGGGTGTAGTTGCCAAGCTGACCACAGTCTACCATCCTTAGACCAACCAGACCGAGAGGGTAAACCGCATCCTGAATGGGATGATTGCTTCATTCGTGGGGGATCAGCACACAAAGTGGGATCAGCATCTTCTGAGTTTCGCTTTGCACTGAACTCTGGGGTCCAGGTGACTTTAGAGGGAAGATCACTAAAAGGTCAGGTGGACAGAGTTTCAACATTTCACCTGAAAGCCCAGCATTTGATGCAGTCCAACACCACCACACCTTGTTAGCCAGAGTGGAAGTCAGCAGAATCAAAGCCAAACAATGACAGCTCAGAAACTATGACAAACATAGATGAGACGTGTTTCCCACCCCAGTCTCGTGTCTGGGTCCATTCTCATCATCTGTCAAAGGCATTCAAGCAGTTCACTGCCAAGCTAGTTTCAAGATGGAAAGGTCCACACCGTGTGGTGCAGAAGTTGGGGCCGGTAAACTACTTGGTCTGTTTGGAGGACACTGGGGAAGATGTCAGGATGGTGCATGTTGTTGACCTAAAGCCCTACAGGTGTACCCGACAGACAGTCAGTGCAACTGTAAGCCTGAAGTCAACAGCTAAGACCCCCTCTCTCTCCTACTCTCATTTCCCTCTATCGTTTTACACCGCAGCAGAGCTTTTTTTTTCCAATCCGCTCACTTTGTTTTTCAGTGTCGCTAGAATATTATTGCCCTGCCAGACGTATTTGGGTTGACATTTTAGTTAAAAGGGAGGTTGCGTGCGAGTTTACTGTTTGAACTCCATTTACGTGGTGTGGTACTATTGACATTTGGTCAAAAAGAGTTGACATTTTAAGGCCTTTGTTTTGTCTATGAACACCCCCCTCACTCCTGTTTTGTTTCCTGTTTGGACCCCAGGAAAAGTAGCCGGGGATCCTAATAAAATACTAAATACTAGTTGTCCTGCTATCTAGGAAGGTTGTTAGCCTAGCCAGCTATTCGGGGCGACAGGGTAGCCTAATGGTTAGAGCGTTGGACTAGTAACCAGGTTGCAGATCGAATCCCTGAGCTGACAAGGTAAAGATCTGTCGTTCTGCCCCTGAAAAAGGCAGTTAACCCACTGTTCCTAGGCCGTCATTGAAAATAAGAATTTGACTTGCCTAGTTAAATAAAAAAAGTTTGAAAGAATATATACAAAAATTCATAGATTATGACATTAGGTGCAAACAGTAGTGCTATACTGTTGCTCAAAATCACTCCATTGAAATCAATTGCAAAGCAACATCACTAGTTTATTCAAAACTTGTATCTAAATTGCTGAATTAGCCACCATGCCTGTACTATGTTGTGCTATGGGGTGTGACAATCGCACTGGAATGGAAGGGGTCAACTTCCATTGCATCCCCACCAATTTAAACCGTCTGCAAAGGGGGCTAGCTGCCTTACGGAGGGATGGTTGAACGCCCACAAGCACTCTTGGATGTGCAGTTCGCATTTCGTGTTTAGTAAGTCAGTTTGCTATGTAGCTACAAAGTGGCTGCTATGCTGTCTTTTGTAAGTCATCAGCTTGAGTAAATGCAACTTATTCAGCGTTGATACTGTCATTAGTTAGCAATAATTGCTTTCTGATTACTTTGCAAACGTCAGCTTTCTAGCTAGATAGACATCTTTACATGATGATCGGCTCTGAGCGAAAATGAAGGAAGCCTGAGGGAAAGATGACAAAAGCGTAGAACTGGCTACAGACAAAATAGGGCCATTTATACATTTATGTAGATATTTGCAATTTAAATGACATAACCTGCTAATCTCTCTCTATTGTACGAGTGGAAATTGGAGTTGATGATATTTTGATATCACTACTACTAGCTAGTTAGCTAAATCAGTCTTGCAACAATTAAAAACATACATGTTGACCACACCGCTTGTGTGCTAGCGTTGCAAAATAAATTTACATATACATATACATGTTATTCAATCATTGCTACTGTCAGCCAGTGACTGCTTTGCCAGGCGCTAAAATGGAAATTGGATCCATTTGTGACGCTCAATGCGCCGCAAGTCCGGCTTCTCCCATCTCTTCATTGGTTTTTAGGAGCATATACCCACGTGCCATCTCCTGATTGTTTTTTGGGAGCATATACCCATGTGGGTGATTTAAAAGATGAACTTAAGTCCACACTCCAGTCGGTTGTAGTAATGCTGTAAAGTTGTTTGCCAAAAGCAATATAAAGTCCAAAGAATAAAAAGGAAGCCTGAAGGAAGGAGGAAAGATGACGAGAAACAATTCGTTTACCGTTTTATCTGTGGATTGCTATTAAAAAAAAAAGTGTGCAGCACATCAACTCTTATTTAACGGATTACAGTTTGAATCGGACAGCAGCCAATCAAATTGTGCCCGCTGAGAAAAAGTTGTGCGTGGCAGTGCAGAGGAACGTCGGTGCTTGAATTCAGATGGAGCTCTTGGAAAGATGATAACCAAAATTAATATTTTCGGATATAAAGACGACGCTGTATGAAAATTACAGACGGAGGCGCAACAATTTCCAACTTTGTTCGACATTTGAAGCTGCACAAAGAACGCTAAGTCGTGGCTAATATAGCCGACAGCTATATATTTTATTACTTTACTGGTGTATCATGTAGACTAACGTAACGTTAAATAAATGAGCCTCCACACAGTCAGTCAGTGCGGGAACGTGACCATTGCACCCAAGATTGAGCCACAACTGGCTAGGCAGTTGGTAGCCTAAATCCTGCCTGATGCTACTGCGGTTCATAAAACCATTGACATACGTTTAGCCTACTGTAACCACACAGAGAGAGTGTGTGTGTGTTAAGGTTGGGCGATTGTGTACAAGCCTACATCGCCCGATCGCGCCCCATAGCGATAGTCGATCATTCTCATGGCTACCCATGTATTTCCTTAGCCCCTTGACTTTTTCAACATTTTGTTACTTTACAGCCTTTATCGAACATCTCTGGAGACCTGAAAAATAGCTGTGCATCAACGCTCCCCATCCAACCTGACAGAGCTTGAGATGATCTGCAGAGAAGAATGGGAGAAAATCCCAATGCATAGCACATAGGTTTTTAATTCTATTGTCATATTATTCATTCTAAATCAGCCAGATTGTTTTACATGGACGATACATTGGAGATAATATAAGTACTGGAAACAATACAACACTATGACAAATCTGGGAAACCAGGCCTGGTATTCATAACGTACTTTGAAAAGGATTTTGATAAAGTAGGATTGGATTTTATATGTAAATGCCAGGAATATTTATATTTTGGAGAATCTTGAAAAATGGGATAAAGTTGTGTCGCCCATTACACCTAACCCTAGGTGTAAAAAAGTAAATAATGTCTACTTCAAGTTTTAAACTGTCAAGAGGAGTAAAACAAGGTTGTCCAATATCGGCAAAAATAAAAATACAACTTATACATTACTGTGTAGTTTACCAATAAAATGGTCCGACGGTGATGTGGACATACTCAGTATACATATGCCGAAAGAAAGAAATTCTCACTACAATACATTTAATTGAAAGATAGATAAGATCTTGCGACCTTGAAAATAAAAATAGCCTTCTATTTGGGGGGGGAAAAAAAATCACAGAAACTCTTTCATCATATCCCAGTTGACCTATTTGCTTATGGTCTTGCACCTAACAATTATTTTTTTTAAATTACATGAGCAAAAAAATATATATTTTTTGATTTGGAATGGCAAGGCAGACAAAATTTAAAATGGGCCTATTTAAATAATGAATATGAATTTGGAGGGCAGAAATAATAAAACAGACCTCTCACTAAATGCGTCAGGTATACTTAAATCTAAATGGGTTTTCTAGCAGATTAGCAAAAGTGTCTCACCCCATGTTCAAGAATGGCCTTTTTCCCCTTTATTCATATAAGAACAAATACAATAAATAGTGGTAAAACTCAAATACACTGATTGGAAGAAAAAAAAGTAGTAAGGAACTTGTGCAAAGCTGTCATCAAGGCAAAACCTGACATTGAAGAATCTCAAATATTTTTTATTTGTTTAACACTTTTTTGGTTACTACATGATTCCATATGAGGTATTTCATAGTTTGATGTCTTCACTATTATTCTACAATGTATAGTTTTTAAAAAATGAAAAAAAATAAAGGGAATGAGTAGGTGTGTCCAAACTTTGACTGGTACTGTATATATTTGTGTGTATATACAGTTGATGTCAGAAGTTTACATACACTTAGGTTTGAGTCATTAAAACTTGTTTTTCAACCACTCCACAAATTTCTTGTTAACAAACTATAGTTTTGGCAAGTCGGTTAGGACATCTACTTTGTGCATGCCACAAGTAATTTTTCCAACTATTGTTTACAGACCGATTATTTCACTTATTCACTGTTTCACTGTGTCAGAAGTTAACATACACTAAATTGACTGTGCCTTCAAACAGCTTGGAAAATTCCCGAAAATGATGTCATGGCTTTAGTGGCTCCTGATACGCTAAATAATCTCATTTGAGTCAATTGGAGGTGTACCTGTGGGTGTATTTCAAGGCCTATCTTCAAACTCAGTGCCTCGTTGCTTAACATCATGGGACTTTTTTCTATTTTTTTTAAATCAGCCAAGACCTCAGAAAAACAATTGTATACCTCCACAAGTCTGGTTCATCCTTGGGAGCAATATCCAAACGCCTGAAGGTACTACGTTCATCTGTACAAACAATAGTACGCAAGTATAAACACCATGAGACCAAGCAGCCGTCACACCACTCAGGAAGGAGACGCGTTCGGTCTCCTAGAGATGAACGTATTTTGGTGCGAAAAGTGCAAATCAATCCCAGAATAACAGCAAAGGACCCTGTGAAGATGCTGGAGGAAACAAGTACAAAAGTATCTATATCCACAGTAAAACGAGTCCTATGTCGACATAACCTGAAAGGCCGCTCAGCAAGGAAGGAGAATATGCTCCAAAACCCCCATAGAAAAGCCAGACTATGGTTTGCAACTGCACATGGGGACAAAGATCGTACACTTTGAGAAATGTGCTCTGGTCTGATGAAACAAAAATAGAACTGTTTGGCCATAACGACCATCGTTATGTTTGGAGAAAAAGGGGGAGGCTTGCAAGCTGAAGAACATCATCCCAACCGTGAAGCTCGGGGGTGGCAGCATCATGATGTGGGGGTGCTTTTCTGCAGGAGGAACTGGTGCACTTCACAAAATAGATGACATCATGAGGAAATAAAATTGTGGATATATTGAAGCAACATCAAGACATCAGTCAAGAAGTTAAAGCTTGGTTGCAAATGAGTCTTCCAAATGGAAAATGACCCCCAGCATACTTCTAAAGTTGTGGCAAAATGGCTTAAGGACAACGAAGTCAAGATATTGGAGTGGGCATCACAAAGCCTTGACCTCAATCCTATAAAAAATTTGTGGGCAGAACTGAAAAAGTGTGTTCGAGCAAGGAGGCCTACAAACCTGACTCAGTTACACCAGCTCTGTCAGGAGGAATGGGCCAGAATTCACCCAACATATTGTGGGAAGCTTGTGGAAGGCTACCCCAAACATTTTACCCAAGTTAAACCATTTTAAAGGCAATGCTACCAAATACTAATTGAGTGTATGTAAACTTCTGACCCACTGGGGAATGTGATGAAAGAAATAAAAGCTGAAATAAATCATTCTCTCTACTATTATTCTGACATTTCACATTCTTGAAATAAAGTGGTGATCCTAACTGACCTAAGACAGGGAATTTTTACTAGGATTAAAATGTCAGGAATTGTGAAAAACTGAGTTTAAAATGTATTTGGCTTAAGTGTATGTAAACCTCCGACTTAACTGAGTGTGGGTGGGTATGTATGTATACACACACACACACACACAGACAACTGTTTGAAAGTTTGGGGTCACTTAGACATTTCCTTATTTTCTTTCAAAAACTATTTCTGTCCATTAAAATAACATAAAATTGATCAGAAATACAGTGTAGACATTGTTAATGGTGTAAATGACTATTGTAGCTATTCCATAAATATATACTTTTTTTTAAAAGCCGTTAATATCACACAGATTCCACTTATCAGCAACCATCACTCCTGTGTCCCAATGGCACATTGTGTTAGCTAATCCAAGTTTCAGTTCCAGGGGGCATCCTCCTGGCCACTTTTGATGTGGAGAGCTTGTACACTAACATCCCACACACTGGAGGCTTGCGGGCGCTACAACACTTCCTTCAGCAGAGAGACCCTTGCTCCATCCAATGATTGCATCTTACATCTTACTGAACTGGTATTATCCCATAACTACTTTGTCTTTCAGTCAGACTTTTCCCTTCAAATTTAGGGTGCAGCCATGGGCTCCCCTTTTCCCCCAACTATGCAAACCTGTATGTGGGACAATTTGGAGAAGCATTCCTTTTTTAAAACAGAGACACACCCCTTACTTTCTAAAATACTTCTATGGAAGAGATACATAGATGTCATTGTGCTCTGGGAAGGAAGTCAGCAGGAACTAAATGAATTCCAAACTCTACTAAACGAGAGCTCTGAATACCTCAAATTCACCATGCAGACTGATGAGAGAAAAATAAACTACCTGGAATTATGGATTTTCAAAGAATGATGCATTACACAGACTTATACACAAAGCGCAATACGATGCTATGCGCACAGTGCAATAACACTATAAAACCATTTTTCTTCAGACACCCACATACAGGTCAAAAGATAACTGTTAGGGGTATCATCTCATGCAAGACCAAGGGAGTAATCTCTCATCACCTGTTCATGTGGAAAAGCCTAAGTAGGACAAACGAAAAGACAATTAAAACAACGCATAGCTGAACACCACAGCTCAATCAGGTGTAAGAACATTGACTATCCTACTACTACAAAGGGAGGGTTACTGGATATCCTATCTAAAAACATTGACCCCTAGTGGTCTGAATATTGACTTTGATCTCAGGCCCTTCTTATGAACACATTTTCCTCCATGAACAAATCTTATAAATTGATTTTTTTTATTTACAGCTTATTAGCGTATTCCTAATGTGTTCCCCCTGTTGATGTTAATTATATATTAAGGTTGAACCAAAAGATTACATGTAACAAAAACAATGTGGAATTGAATTTAACAATATATATTGACGCTGATATGATGTACACTATTCCATTGTTTCTATATGATAACAATAGCATACAATATTTGATATGCCATATACAATTCAACAGTTTCATTTTAATTAACTTAATCATTATGACACACCCCTCACTATGGTCATTGGTTACACTAATTTCACTGCGTCAACATAACCTGGTTCAAGTATTCATGACATTACCCTGAGGAAGGCACAGTGATGCCGAAATGTTGGTAAAAACCCATTAAATTGCTGGGAAATAAAATGAAGTACTCTTCATTATCTTGAGAAACTGCATCTTCATAACTAGCTTAAGGCATCCAATGGATTTGAGATTTCGCACTGCTGTCAATGACAAGAATGTAGTCTATAGTGCTAGCGACGTTGGTTCAGTCTCTTGTACAGGCACCCTATCAGTTTCACCATGCTGCCCTGAGATAGATGACATCTTCTCTTCTGATGACTTCTCCTGCGTCTGCAAACAGTAAGCAAAGAGCAATATTTAGAAATAAATCATTCCAACTTATGAGAAGCCACAGCTACAGTGCATTCGAAAAGTATTCCGACCCCTTGACTTTTTACGTTTCAGCCTTATTCTAAAATAGATTTCTCAATCTAAACACAATACCCCATAATGACAAAGCAAAAACAGGTTTAGAAATGGTTGCAAATTTATTTACAAAAAAAAACACAAAAAAAAAATATTACATTTACATAAGTATTCAGACCCTTTACTCAGTACTTTGTTGAAGCACCTTTGGCAGTGATTACAGTCTTGATTCTTCAAGGGTATGACACTACAAGCTTGGCACACATGTATTTGGGGAGTTTCTCCCATTCTCTGCTGATCCTCTCAAGCTCTGTCAGGTAGGATGGGGAGCGTCGCTGCACAGCTATTTTCAGGTCTCTCAAGAGATGTTTGACCGGGTTCAAGTCTGGACTCTGGCTGGGCCACTCAAGGACATTCAGAGACTTGTCCCAAAGACACTCCCACGTTGTCTTGGCTGTGTGCTTAGGGTCGTTGTCCTGTTGGAAGGTGACCCTTCATCCCAGTCTGAGGTCCTGAATGTTCTGGAGCAGGTTTTCATCAAGGATGTACCTCACTAGTATCCCAGTCCCTGAAAAACATGCCCACAGCATTATGCTACCACCACCATGCTTCACCATAGGGATGGTGCCAGGTTTCCTCCAGACGTGACGCTTGGCATTCTGGCCAAAGAGGATATTGGTTGGTTTCATATTATTGGTTTCACAGGCCAGAGAATCTTGTTTCTCATGGTCTGAGTCCTTTAGGTGCCTTTTGGCAATCTCCAAACTGGCTATTGTGCCTTTTACTGAGGAGTGGCTTCCATCTAGCCACTCTACCATAAAGGCCTGATTGGTGGAGTGCTGTAGAGATGGTTGTCCTTCTAGAAGGTTCTTCCATCTCCACAGAGGGACTCCGGAGCTCTGTCAGAGTGACCATTGGATTCTTCGTCACCTCCCTGACCAAGGTCCGTCTCCCACGATTGCTCAGTTTGGCCAGGCGGCCTGCTCTAGGAAGAGTTTGTGGTTGTTCCAAACTTCTTCCATTTAAGAATGGAGGCCACTGTGTTCTTGGGGATCTTCAATGCTGCAGAATTTTTGTTGGTACCCTTCCCCAGATCTGTGCCTTGACACAATCCTGTCTCGGAGCTCTACGGACAATTATGAACTGACTCTCCAGCAGACGGACCGGATTCCAACAGAGAAGACAAAAATAGGGTATTTCTGTTTTTTTAATAAAAAAATAAAAAATTGCAAACATTTCTAAAAACCTATTTTCGCTTTGTCATTTTGTGGTATTGAGTGTAGATTGATGAGGGGGGAAATTACATCCATTTTAGAATAAAGCTGTAACGTAACAAAAATGTGTAAAAAGGGGTCTGAATACTTTCCGAATGCACCGTGTACAAAACATTAACACCACCTTCCTAATATTGAGTAGTGCAACCCCTTTAACTGGTCCCCTCGCCTTCATCTACACGGATTGAAGTGGATTTAACAAGTGACATCAATGAAAGGATCATCGCCTTCACCTGGTCAGTCTGCCATGGAAAGAGCATGTGTTCATAATATTTTGTACACTTAGTGTACATTAGTAATACCCAATGACGTACGTCTGCCTATTCATGTGGATTTGTCTATTGTAATACCATTACAGAACATCACACACATTATCTCAAAACATTGCCACCACTGACAGGATCACTGCACACAATCATGTGTTGAAGGTACATGCACATTGACCATGACCAGGCAGGCAAACAAAAGCACAATAAAGGACAGTGGCGTCAGAACAATTTGGCTAAAATAAAAATTAACCAACTGATGTAGAATCTGAATCATCCCATTAATGCATATAAGGTGCTGTGGTTGGCATTTAAAAACAAGGACAGGGGACTTGACTGTATACCCATAAACATAGGTAATTTTCCAATATCCATAATGTAGTTTACAAACGTTCAAATCAGGAAGTCTGGTCTGAATGATCGTTTTTCAACAGTTTGACAACCATCCACCACCAGCTATAATAACCTTATGGCCCGTCATTGGAACACCTTTCACCTAGCAGGGGGCTTTCAATGCCAGCTGCCCAGCAAAGTGCTACCCGTCACCAGCATTTGGGTCCGAGGAGCTTGCCGACACCAAGTGGTTTCTGTGTGGTGTTTTGTCCCCAAGTTATCCTATATTCAGTGTGTTTATGCAACTTGTCTGGACATAACATTTATCAAAACATGCTAACTAGTTAAAAGATCCCATTTCGGATCTAGCTAATGATTATGCCCATGTTAAATGCAGATAGTTAAACCAATGCGTCAGCCTATTCATTTATAGCCACTTGGGCTACAGGTGATAATGCTTATAGCATACCTGATAAGATGGAGATCAACACAATCCACTTACATTATTCCCTTGTGTAGTTGGTGAGGGCTGCGTCTCGGCCAGCTGCTTAGACTCCCCGTCAGTAGCCACCTTAGATTCAGACGTCACGTCCCTCTCATTGGGTTTGGCTTTAGCTAGAGAGGGTTTAGCTTCTTGTGAGTCATTGCCTGCAGTTGTGGCCCCACCTACAACTGGTTGTTGTACCTCTTCCTGGGCGTTGCTAAACGGCCAGTCGTCGTTCCTCAGGGTCTCCACGTTTCTGGGAGGGGAGCATTGAAGGGCCTCCCCCCCTGCCAGTGGGTCATGGTTTGTACCTCTCAGATGGGCCTGGGGTTCGGGCTGGTCCATGGCTGGAGGAGGGGTGTCCCTGGGCCTGCCGATTCTCAACAGTCTCGTAATGCAGTGCTTGATGGCTGCCTGGCAGCTATAGTACATAAACACCTGAGGAACATGAGGAATATACTGCTTCAGTGACATGTAGCGAACTGGCTACAACTGGAAACAGTTACTATGACTGCCGTGTGATAGTCAGGGATGGGTTCAATTCCATTTAAATATGAAAGTAAATTTAAATTTCGCATTCAAGCATTAAAAAGGGGCATTTATTTTCTTAAGGATTTTTCAACACCAATCCTCTTTCTGAATTGTTTTAATTGAAATGGGATTTACCCAAGGCCTTCTAAAAGTGTTTCAAGTGTGTGTGTGTACACGCACCAGGATGGAAAGCACGATGAGGAGCACAGGGATATCCCGGGTGACCGGTAGGACCTTGATGGCTACGAGCAACTCGCTGATCCTCTGGCCAAAGTGCTTCCGAGTTTCCGTGAAGAGGTCGGTGATGGTCATAGTGATTGCATTCAGAGAGAGACATAACACACCATCATGGAAATGGGCTAAATGCTACACAGGTAATTGGTCATCAACAGGGTTGCGGTCAATTCCATTTCAATGCAGGAAGGATTCACTTATTGTTTACTTGATTTGGACAGGTAGAATTAGAGACAGATACAGAGAGATGGGAAGGATATAAGGGTTGGAGTTGGATCCCTCATCTCCGGTAGGGAGCAGTTTATGTGCCGAGGGCATTACAGCTAGACCAAAGGCTCTGCACTTACATCCTGTACGGCTGACTTTGAATGGAATTGTCCCCAACCCCGGTTGTCAACTACAGGTTACCTTAGCTTGGGGTACGAGAAGGATTGGGCTGACGGTGAGGACTTTGTTGTACATCTTACAGAGACCTTCCTGGAGAGTCATGGCACCTCTGTACCAATCTGGGGTAAAGGTAGGAAGGAGTCCAATATAGTAGGCTTCATGGCAACATAAACCAATATGCATTTCCACAGTAAGCTTACTGCAAAAAGTGTAACAAAATGTTTATGCTGTTGGAGACCATTAGCACATTTTCTTGTATACTTACCTGTTCTAATAATTATGGGTAAGGGCTGATATAAAAAAATATAGTAATTTACAAATCGGACTATTTTCTATCTTTACTGGTATATATCACTATATTCTCTTAAATAGATGTTTTTTTATATATATATATATATATATATATATATATATATATATATATATATATATATATATATATATATATATATATATATATATATCCTTTGAGATATAAAGTAGTGTTAGGTGGAAGCTCTGTGTATGAGAAGTGGAATGTTTTGGTGGACTGCAGGAATGTGTACTCTCGATAACTCAAGGCCCTCTCTTGACTGATAACAAGTCCTGTGATATGCGAGGAGGAGCACAGAGAAATAGTGGATGATGGAAAAGTACTGAAACACATCTTTCTGGAAAGGAAGACGTGAGAACTAAGGGTATAAAATGGTCATTGAATTGTATGTTCTTAGCTGACACATCCAGTTGGGTGTAACAAATCTAGTTTGAGCTTCTTTTTTTTGCCGTCTTCCTGGAGTTTGTACCAGAAATCTCGAACCTCTGTGCATATCACAGGACTTTTTACCAGTGGTGAGAGGGCCTCGAGTTATTGGGAGTACACATTCCTACAGTTCACTAAATAAACTCCACTTCTCATACTCAAAGAGCTTAAACCGAACACTTTCAATCTACAAGGATATATATAAAAACATATTCCTACTAAGAGATCATCATTATATAAACCAGTAAAGAGCGAGATTGTAAATTACTATTTTATCAGCCCTAACCCATAAAAGGATTATTACTACTGATAATTATACAAGAAAATGTGCTCAGGTCTAAATGGTCTCCAACCAGAGTATGTGAGCGGAGTTGAGTGGTTGGAAATCGCGCTTGTCGTACATGGAGAGGTCAAAACCGCGCCATGCTGAAAAATTAATTAATTAATTAAAAACTTCTGCTCCAATTTGCTCCATTCATTAAAATCACAATTTAACCAACACTATTTGTGACTACCTGGATCTACCAATTGTTTTTTAAGTATTGAAACCAAAACATATGGATTTGAATGAAAATTATTTGAATAAACATGAAAAGGTGAATGTAAGAAGCGAAAATCGGCTACATGTCATTAAATAGTTGTCAGGAACGAAAATTAATTATTTAGGCTATATTATTTCAAGGCTATTGCCTACAAATAAATACATTGTGAAGCATTTGCGTGTGCGACACAATAGGCTGGTTGTATTAAATCATTATTGTCTATAAATTGCGCATATAGGCTGTGACTCAAGAGTTAAATAAAAATGAAATGAAAAATTACTTAATAGTGCCTGTGGCTTCAGGCTCATGCTAAGTTTATTGGAGAACTGTACACTTGCAGAGCCACTGGGGATGCTAAATACCATTCGGGCCACTTTTGCCAGGCTGGGCAGGAAGGCAGAGTTGTTTTTAAATGTTTCTATAGGTAGGCCTAAAAGGTTTAGGCTAAATAACCCAATCAAAACGGAAAGCTCCTTGAACATGGGAATATGCCAGTCCTTATTGGGCCAAAATCAATGATGGCCTATAGTATAGATAATAGAACAAAAATGAACGAAACGTTTAAGACACACGATTTTTTTTGGCTTATAAATGCTTTGCTACAATGACAGTTATCTACCCACCTCGTTCCTTTCGGTCTGCATGTGCACGTAGAAAGTATGGAATAGGTGTCTTTTCAGATTCCACAATGATTGAGTTGTGGACACTATATCCCCGCATTCCCTCTTGGTCCTCGTCGTTGTAAGTCGACTTGATTTAGCATCTCTGTGTTCTATCAGTTTCTTTTTGAAAATATTTAGCGAACTCCGTAACCGTAGCTAAAGGAAGGGGCTGTAGATAGCAGCACACTGGCATGCTCTGAGCTCGTGAAGCGAGTGCTAGCGGAGCGCTACTTTGGAGCGGGCTAAAAGGCCGATGCCCCGGCCTTTGGGAATCTCACTCCACGCTCCAGACAAATTAAGCATGCTCCACTCCTCTCCGCTCACATACTATGTCTCTAACAACGTCCATGCGTTTTAATACCTTTTTTTTTTAATGGCATTACAAAATGGATATATTATCTCTTCATGCACCAATTATTATAAAAGAACGACGCATTTATTCAAATGTAATCCCATATTTGTGTTATGCAAAACTCAGGTGTTAATGTTTTTTTGCATCATCTCACCATTTAAGTTCCACCAGTCAATTTTCCCGGTGCATTTCGCGTCGACGGCAAAGTCAATCTGACAGGACAATAAAATTACAATGACAGATATGATGGATTTAGCATTGTACCATTCCTGGATCAGAAGCTGGTTTAGTGGCAGTTGCTGCCGTCCCTGGGTCCACACACCCACAGTTCGAACCCTGGTTCCACAACTGCTATTATCCCTCATCTATCAATCAATCTCACAACAACAAAAAACACATCATAGTCCAACTCTCCTGATAAGACATTTTTTTTTTCCCTCAAGATATTCCTTGGTGTTCCTTCAATTTATTTAGTTGGCTTAGATTTTTTAAATTATAGACTATGGCACATTATAACTAGCTGAACTAGCTTAAGTCATCCTTACCTGTTCATAAACCCCCCCCAAAAATATTATTTGCAAAGACATAAAATACTGTTGTAGCATTTTGCCTACATTCTTTTTAAACTTCGGAGAACATGAATCAACCTGAATCAGACAGACCCTACACTGAAAGTAGCCAGACTGGCCACTGTCTGAAAATAAGTAATTTTGTACCTTCAAATGAATTATAACAACTATATTTATTTACTACTAGACATAGAACATCATAGACAGTAAGGGGTTATTAGCAAGTGGACATTTTACAGAATGCATGGAAGTGTGTATTGATAATTTACCTTGTAGAGGAGGATGCAAAACCACACCAGACAGATGAGAAAGCAGATGGTGAAGATTCGCTTGAACTGGACAAACCAGGAGACTGTAGACCACAGCTCGCTGCAGACGATGACCACTATAATTAAGACACAAACAAACACCTGGAAGAGCGAGAAGGTCCTTTAGAGCAGGGCTTCCTAAACTCTGTCCTGGGGGCCAGTTTAGAATTTTTCATTAGCACTACACAAGCAGATTCAAATAATAGCTTAATGAGTTGGTTATTTGAATCAGCTGTGAAGTGCTAGGGGAAAAATTTTAACATGCACCAAGGGGGGCCCACAGGACAGAGTTTGGTAAACACTTCTTTGGCTTTGTTTTGGTTCATTAAGAACAGCCATGACTGAATTCAAACAGGATTTGGTTTCGGGGTGTGGTTTGATGTGGGTGTCTCGTGTTCGCAGGTGGGAAGAGTTAACTAAATCATTTTGTCATTTAGCTTCAGCCAGCTGGTGAGCGAGCGTGGAAAATTTGGCTCCACTTCGGATAGCCCATCTCTGGGACAATATTTTCATGTCGCACATATTTTAGTTGTCTCATTAAATGCTTTCAATATTTGTATCTACATTTCTAAAATGTTTTGATGGTTTGAGGTTAAGTCATAAACATTTGGAGCTACTGACCTTTTAAAATATTGCCCCATGTACATTGTGTAGTTTACGGATGTCTCCAACTAGCCACATAGGGATATCGAATGTCAAACCAAATTGACCATGGGCATTACGATCAGGTTGCGTGCAGCAGCGCTCCTAATTGACGATTACTTGGGTACTGCCAGCTGTGGGCAGGATTATAATAAACCCAACGCACGGAAAACTGTTACGGTACCCTTCATTCCGTGACTTTCCTATCATGCAAATCTGTTTTGGACGAGAACTACTTTATGACCAAAATGATCCTATTTACATTTTGTAGTCAATGTTGACACAATAATAAAATGTTTCTCGCTCATATTGATGTCTCATAGGCCATTTTAGTTTAGGGGCAGTCGCTCCTTAAATAACTGCAATGACGATGAGAAATATTCCTGCCGTTGTAATGCCAACGAGTGGTATGGGTTCTGTCTTGTCTTGAGTGTACAGTAAATGACTGTGCTCTGAATCGTAGCGGTTAAGATATCGATGAACACAAAAGTGGCAGTTCGCTTCATACGCATCTCAGTCAGTCGAGCAGATCGGACTCGCCTCCTCAAGCAGAGATCAGACATGCCAGCCAGCACCATTGAGAATAGTTTTGTTTTCATATGTCCTTTAGTTTGTGTGTAGGCTAGTCCTTGCCCATGAGTTACTGTGTTTCCAGAAAAGACGTTCCCTCACAGAAAAATAAGTTATTTTAAATTTCATCCTCCCTGTAGCCTACTTTACAAACTGTCAATCAAGCAATTCCTTTAGGCAAACCACATGTGGTGTGTGCGGCGGTGTGCACATGTGGTGTGCACTTGATTTTGAGCATCACAGTCCTTCTGCTACACATTATCACCTTCATGACTGTGTCGATCTCCACACCAAAGGTGTCCTCAAAGTGCCATCTCGAGGCCTCGAGTTCATGTGGTTTGAGATCCACCAGGATCTGGCTGAGGGCATCGTCCAGATCCCCCATTCTACAGGTGTCCATTCCCTCCAGAAGCTTCCAGATCTCCGCCAACGCTTGCCGAGACAGTCTTACTTTGGCGTCGTAGTAGAGATCATTCTGGAAATCACTGGGCTAGTGGTTGGAAAGGAATAGAAAATAAATAGCACAACAAAGTACAGTCACTTGGCATATACAGATAGCATATTACATCACAAGGGGGTAAAACTTGGGTTGGGCGATGTCAACCTTTATCCCATTGTGATTATGTACTCAACTTTTATAAAAGATGGTATTGCCCCCTATTATAAATACCTCTGCTACAACCCCTGTCAGGCTATAGCGCAAAATCACATACTATAACTGGACGATTCATAGCGAAAAATAATGGTTGTGGGCAGAGGCTAAGTGAAGGCAAATCTTTTCTAATCTTTCTGGTGGAGTCTCAGCATGGCCAGGTCAGGTGTATGTGCACGTCTTTGTGGCGCGCCCATGAAGAAATGACAGTCAACTGATGAGCAACAGGCTTTCGTACCGTACTGAGTTAGGTTATATTGTTTGTTCCGTCTCTCATAAAGCTGCGATTGAGAATAGCCTATGCCTAGGCCAATGGACTGACTTTCCTTCTTGTTCTTTTTGAATGCGGCACATTTTGGACAACTTCTCAGGCTATTAAAATATTTGGGAAATAGGCTACTGGGTCACAATTAACTTTTCTTGACGCTTTTATGATAGGCTACTGGCCATTTGGTTTTCAACCTCGCATGGAGGGATTTTACCAGCCCGCACAAATTATTTATTTCATAACCCCCTAGAGCCGATATCTGAGTGGACATCTAATTAGCTTAATACAAAAATCCCCATCAATCTGTTTAACATCGAGTTATGTTGCTTTTTTTTGCATGGGCTGCGTCTTGATCCACCACATCCGCTCATGTCGGCCTTCCGCATCTACTGTGGAAGGTGGCAAAGCTAAAGCAGTATTTAGCAGACCAGGAGATGTCCCGAAAAATCAGGTTTCTAGCGGAAAAAAAGTATCTCCGAACGATTTGGGCTACACACGAATATGAACCCTCTATGGAAAGATGAGACTCTCACAAACAGGATGCTGTTCTCCGTTTTAGTATACGGGTCCACATTAATGCCCGTGATTTTGACAAATCCACTAATTTGAAGGGGAGTCAACATACTTTTGTATATATAGTGTACATACAGTGCATTTGGAAAGTATTCAGACCCCTTGACCTTTTCCACATTTTGTTACATTACAGCGTTATTCTAAAATAGATTTTAAAAAACATCTTCAATCTACACACAATACACCATAATGACAAAGCGAACAGGTTGACATTTTTGCACATTTATTCAAAATAAAAAACAGAAATCCTTATTTACATACGTATTCAGACCCTTCCCTATGAGACTCAATTGAGCTCAGGTGCATCCTGTTTCCATTGATCAACCTTGAGCTGTTTCTACAACTTGGAGTCCACCTGTGGTCAATTCAATTGACATGATTTGAAAAGGAACACATCTGTCTATTTAAAAAGGTCCCACAGTTGTTGACAGTGCATGTCAGAGCAAAAACTACGCCATGAGGTCAAAGTAATCGTTCGTAGAGTTCCGAGACAGGATTGCGTCGAGGCACAGATCTGGGGAAGGGTAACAAAACATTCCTGCAGCATTGAAGGTCCCCAATAACACAGTGGCCTCGATCACTATTAAACGGAAGTTTGGAACCACCAAGACTCTTCTGAGAGCTAGCCGCCCAGCCAAACAAGCATTCGGGCGAGAAGAACCCAATGGTCACTGACAGAGGTCCTCCTTGGAGATGGGAGAACCTTCCAGAAGGACAAACATCTCTGCAGCACTCCACCAATCAGGCTATTATGGTAGTGGCCATACGGAAGCCACTCCTCAGTAAAAGGCACATTACAGACTGCTTGGAGTTTGCCAAAAGGCACATAACGGACTCTCAGACCATGAGAAACTAAATTCTCTGGTCTGATGAAACCAACATTAAACTCTCTGGCCTGAATGCCAAGCGTCACGTCTGGAGGAAACCTGGCACCATCCCTACGGTGAAGCATGGTGGAGGCAGCATTATCATGCTGTGGGGATGTTTTTCAGCGGCAGGGACTGGGAGACTAGTCAGGAGAGGAAATATGAACAGAGCAATGAAAATGTGCTCTAGAGCGGGTTCTCAGGACCTCAGACTGGGGAAAGGTTCACCTTCCAACAGGACAATGACCCCAAGCACACAGCCAAGACAACGCAGGAATGGCTTCAGGACAAGATCCTTAATGGCCTGGCTCCCCCTCCACTCAATATTTTTGTTAAACAGAAAACCCAGACATATGGCAGCAGATCCACAAGGTCTGCCATGAGAGGTGACTGTATAGTTCCCCTAAGGAAAAGCACCTTTAGTAAATCTGCATTCTCTGTGAGAGCTTCCCATGTCTGGAATACACTGCCATCAGACACACATATCACACTTTCACAAAATGCTTGAAGATATGGCTAAAGGTCAATCAGATTTGTGAACATGGTCCCTAGCTGTGTGTTGCCGCTCTCCATGTTGTCTGTTGTCTGTAGCTTGTGAGGTGTGGAAAAACTTTGTTGCTTTTATGAACTGTCTTGCTGCTTTTTGTCCTGTTGCTCTGTTTGTATGCTATGTCTTGCTTGTCCTATGTTGCTATGTCTTGCTTGTTCTATGTTGCTATTGTCTATATTGTAATTGTTTTTAATAACCTGCCCAGGGACTGCGGTTGAAAATTAGCCGGCTGGCTAAAACCGGCACTTTTACTGAAACGTTGAATAATGTGCACTGTCCCTGTAAAAATAAAAATAAACTCAACTCAACTCTCTGAATGTCCTTTAGTGGACCAGTCAGTGCCCGGACATGAACCCGGCTGAATATCTCTGGAGAGACCAGAAAATAGCTGTGCACCGACGCTCCCCATCCAACCTGACAGAGCTTGAGAGGATCTGCATAGAAGAATAGGAGAAAGTCCCCAAATATAGTTGTGTCAAGCTCATAGCATCATACCCAAGAAGACTTGAGGCTGTAATCACTGCCAAAGGTGCTTCAACAAAGTACTGAGTAATGGGTCTGAATACTTATGTAAATGTGATATCTCCAGGTTTTAAATTTCTATTTATAAATTGGCAAACATTTCTAAAAACCTGTTTTTGCTTTGTCGTTGTGGGGTATTGTGTGTAGATTAAGGAGTGGAATTTTTTAGAATAAGGCTGTAACAAAGTGTGGAAAAAGCCAAGGGATCTGAATACTTTCCGGTTGCAGTGTAATTTGAGGTTTAGAAAAAGTTGGTTTTGGCACTGCAGCTATCTAGAAATGACCACAGTCATTTGTGTTAATCAACTTGCTTGCTAGCTTCTTAGCTAGTAGTACAGTATGACCATGGGCAGAAACTGCTTCTACCAATAGAAATCCCTGATCACACTTATAGGCAATGTCATGGTGACATTGGCTAGCTAAGCTCATGTGCAGGTACACATCAGTGTCACTTTCACAAATTTGGAGTAACACATGTTCAACTACTTGAGACTTTTGCTCTAATCCAGGTTGTGCCTTTAGATTGAGAAAATGAACAACTATGGAAGAATTTTCCACTTTTTTCACTCACAATTTTCCACTCTCATTGGCTGTGTTTAAGAGCATCAAAACCGTGATGTATCGTGGGAAAATTGTGAATGACTGATGCTAATAACTGCCTGCACTGTCAGCTGCAATATCAAGTCCGTAGATGTCTCAAACCCCGGCCTGCTTCGCAAACATTCCCATAAATCTCGCAATGTTGCGCCTCTGGGTTTAGAAACTCTGGTTAGGTGCTGAAGATAATAGTCCAGGTGATTCTAATCAACACATCTAACATCTGGAATGAGCAATTAAGCTGCTTTATATGAAAATAATCATGGCCTTTAAACCTTCAAGCTGCATACTGGACCCTATTCCAACTAAACTACTGAAAGAGCTGCTTCCTGTGCTTGGCTCTCCTATGCTGAACATAATAAACGGCTTTGTGAGTTAGTGCTAATGTTTGACCCAAGGTACCAAATGCAAATGAATGTGACACGTAGTAATGTCAAAATAACATGCAAAACAAGCAAGCCCCCCCCTCCCCCAAAAATATATACCCACACAGTCAGAAGATTACATACACTTTAGCCAAATACATTTAAACTCAGTTTTTCACAATTCCTGACATTTAATCCCACTAAATATTCCCTGTTTTAGGTCAGTTAGGATCACCACTTTATTAAAGAATGTGAAATGTCAGAATAATAGTAGGGAGAATTATATTTAATCACATTCCCAGTGGGTCAGAAGTTTACATACACTCAATTAGTATTTGGTAGCATTGCCTTTGAATTGTTTAACTTGGGTCAAACGTTTCAGGTAGACTTCCACAAGCTTCCCACAATAAGTTGGGTGAATTGTGGCCCATTCCTCCTAACAGAGCTGGTGTAACTGAGTCAGGTTTGTAGGCCTCCTTGCTCACACACAATTTTTCAGTTCTGCCCACAAATTTTCTATAGGATTGAGGTCAGAGCTTTGTGATGGCCACTCCAATACCTTGACTTTGTTGTCCTTAAGCCATTTTGCCACAACTTTGGAAGTATGCTTGGGGTCATTGTATATTTGGAAGACCCATTTGCGACCAAGCTTTAACTTCCTGACTGATGTCTTGAGATGTTGCTTCAATATATTCACATAATTTTCTTTCCTCATGATGCCGTCTATTTTGTGAAGTGCACCCCACAACATGATGCTGCCACCCCTGTGCTTCACAGTTGGGATGGTATTCTTCAGCTTGCAAGCCTCCCCCTTTTTCCTCCATATATAACAATGGTCATTATGGCCAAACAGTTCTATTTTTGTTTCATCAGACCAGAGGACATTTCTCCAAAAAGTTCCCATGTGCAGTTGCAAACCGTAGTCTGGCTTTTTTTATGGCGGTTATGGAGCGGTGGCTTCTTCCTTGCTCAGCGACCTTTCAGGTTGTCGATATAGGACTTGTTTTACTGTGTATATAGATACTTTTGTACCCGTTTCCTCCAGCATTTTCACAAGGTCCTTTGCTGTTGTTCTGGGATTGATTTGCACTTTTCACACCAAAGTATGTTCATCTCTAGGAGACAAAACGCATCTCCTTCCTGGGCGGTATGACGGCTGCGTGGTCCCATGGTGTTGATACTTGCGTACTATTGTTTGTACAGATGAACGTGGGACCTTCAGGTGTTTGGAAATTGCTCCCAAGGATGAACCAGACTTGTGGAGGTCTACAATTTTCTTTCTGAGGTCTTGGCTGATTTCTTTAGATTTTCCTATGATGTCAAGCAGAGGCACAGAGTTTGAAGGTAGGCCTTGAAATACATCCACAGGCATACCTCCAATTGACTCAAATTATGTCAATTAGCCTATCAGAAGCATCTAAAGCCATGACATAATTTTCTGGAATTTTCCAAGCTGTTTAAAGGCACAGTCAACTTAGTGTATGTAAACTTCTGACCCACTGGAATTGTGATACAGTGAAAGTGAAATATTCTGTCTAAACAATTACTTGTGTCATGCACAAAGTAGATGTCCTAACCGACTTGCCAGAACTATAGTTTGTTAACAAGAAATTTGTGGCGTGGTTGAAAAACTAGTTTTAATGACTCAAACATAAGCGTATGTAAACTTCTGACTTCTGTATATAACATTTTTAGACCTATATTTATTTTGTTTGCAACTATAGTTGAAATGTTTCCCATTTACCTTTTTAGATTTTATACATTAATATTTAATATTTTGTTACATGCTTAATTGAAAATTTGATCAAAGGTTCTAAATAAAAGGAGAAATAATCAAATGAGTAAGTACCTTTTATTTGTTGAGTATAATTTTATATAAACTATTTATGTATTTATGACAGAAAATGTGCTATAGCGTGATATGTATCGTTATCGGGATATAGATTTTGGCCATATCGCCCAGCTCTACTAGGCAGTGAAAGCAAAATGCAGGGTAACGTAACCAAACATAGAAAAAACTGCAGGGAAAGAGGGACCCGTTTCACTGAATATGTTGGGGGGGCATTTATTTACAACTCATTTGTTCTTGCCTTTCAAAATTATTTCCTTGCAATATTATTTATTTTGCTCAAAACAAAATAAGCACATTTGTTTTGGCTTTCAATATCATGATTTTTGTTTGCAACACTCAAGATATTTGTTCTCGAATTCAAAAGGCTTGCTTGATATTAAAGGCTTTAGAGTAATTCCATACTCCTTCCTCCACGTGGCGATGTTTAGACGTCTTTGTCTGGTGTAAAAGTAGGTTATTGCAAACATCACAAATGTATATCTGGTTAAAACGCTGATTGTTTTTGCCCCAATGCAATGTGTAGACTGTGCCCTGCTTGTGCTACTGCAATATTCTTAGTTAGCTTACAACAGGTTGTAGCCTACATCCCAAATTAGCCTACAAAATATCTTTACTTTTAGAATATTCATTTCAAATAGCTGCAGGGTTTTTATTTCTGCTATTCATAAATATGAGGCAGAGACGTAGGCTACATCATGTCAATCAAATTGGTTCAGAAGAGGGTGAGTAAAGAAATGTGAAGAGATGGGGAAGAAATGTAAGAAACATGACGGGCGGGGGAGGGTGAGCAGCAACTATGTAAAAAAAGAATAATCTGTGTGTAAAATAACATGAGCAGCTCCCGGGTGGCGCAGTGGTCTAAGGCACTGCATCGCAGCGCTAGCTGTGCCAACAGAGAGTCTGGGTTCGAGCCCAGGGCCGGGCGCAGTGCGCGTTGACCAGGTCGCTAGGTGCACTGTGTTTCCTCCGACACATTGGTGCGGCTGGCTTCCGGGTTGGATGCGCGCTGTGTTAAGAAGCAGTGCGGCTTGGTTGGGTTGTGCTTCGGAGGACGCATGACTCTCGACCTTCGTCTCTCCCGAGCCCGTACGAGAGTTGTAGCGATGAGACAAGGCAGTAAATACTAACAATTGGATACTATGAAATTGGGGAGAAAAAGGGGGTTATTTTTTTAAAACAACATGAGCAGAATGTGAATCTGATTGATCAGCTCTGGGGAAAAGATTGAGGGGGGCACCTACTGATTGAGGATGGTTACCTACTGATCCATAGCTCCGGCCTTTACATAAAGAGCATTAGGGCATCGATTTAGTGTTCACACAAGTTGAGACAATGCCAAAACATACCAGGCCAAATTTTTTTATCTCCTTTAGAAACTTGGTGAGGATTTGCTTGAACACCAGATTGCATGAAGGCAGCTGTGAAACCTGTGTGAAAAAAAGAAAAAAAGAAAACTCAGGAAAGTGACATTTCACCTTCTCGCCATTCTGTCATAAGCATTTAAGAGATGTTCAAAATAATGTGTATTTGTCATGTTTTTGTTCAAATAGCTAGCTACTGCAATAGGAAACATGTCAAAGAAAACGACAAAAACATGGCAACATTAAACATGTCGTCCCCCACAAATGTTACGGCGCCCCCTTTTGGGCCAATTAGTGACAAATTAATGCTCAAATAGGACAGGAAGTATGCTTTTTACAAGTGTGGGTTTTCAGTTGATTACTATAGCAGCCCCCTTGGGCCAATCAGTGTAATTTGCCAAAATCAGGACAGTGGTGTCTGATATATCACGTGTGTTAACTAGAATCATATTCCTGAGCATGTGTGCCAAATTTCAGATCTTCTGTCTTGACTTCTGAAAGCTTGGCTAGGAAAAGCCAACTGACATTTATTTACCACGGAGGTGCTGACCTGTCGTATCCTCTTCAACCACATATTATTATTAGACCCTGCTGGTCATCTATAAACATCTTGAAGAACGATCTGGCCTCATAATCATCCCCTGGCACAGTCAGAAGCGTACTGGCCAACCATCAGAAAGGGGAGACCTAGTCAGTTGCACAACTGAATGCATTAAACCGAAATGTGTCTTCCGCATTTAAAGCTGCACAATGCAGAAATCGTTCTGCCATTTCAGTTTGTGACAAAACAAGTAAGTCTAGTGTAGATAATCAGTGTACCATTTAAAACAGAGTGAAATATATTATTCATAACCAAAAATATTGCATTTTCTTCTGTTTGAAGTTGGTGTACAAAACCGAAAGTAAAATACCCAAAAATATAACGCCATTTTTAAAAAAGCCCCGATTTACATATTACTTATGAGTGCATTTCACACTACTTTTGGATTACAATAAGATTAAGGCTCGTTTGAATGTCCTGCTTAATAGAATGTTTGTGTCATCGCAAATCAACTGCATTATACTTACACTTAAACCAGTAAAATGGCTCTTTGGCTAACTTTTGCGACAGCCTATATCAACGAGCGTTGCGATTCTAGCGAATAACTGCTGCGTCCATAAATTATTTTGCAAAGATCACAACCAAATATAATCTTAACGACTGTTCAATCAATAATCAAAACATTGTAAGCGTATGACAACCACTAAAAAATGTATTTTGTTAAGAAGTAATAAAAACAAATCTAGGATATGTTGAATGGGTGATGGCTTTCTTGCCGCGAAGAGTTTCATGTACTGGAAAATGGTCTTTAATAACACACATTTGTTTTTTTGATGGGACACCCTAAACAATAAAATAATAATTTCAACTAATGGCACCGAGTCATGGCACGAAAAGCAGGCATTGCGCAGCTGCTTGTACTGTACCTCAGCAGGCTTTCTCATGGTCTTTGTGCTTGGGTCGTAGTTCAACATATCATAGGGATCAATCCATTCCTCATCGTCCATCTGCCCTTGAGCAACGAGCAACAGGCTGCATACAGCAGCAGTGATGATTAACATCGTGACAGCACTTGTTGACATCTTCCTTTTAAGACGACTAGCTAACGTTACTACTATGCCATTTGGAGGCTACTCTAGCTAAGCTACATTTAATAACTCGTGCCTCAAACACAACAATAACTTCAAGCTGTGGTCTAACTGGCTGTGGCGACATTCTTCTTCGTTGGTATAATGGCGTTCGCAACAATTAAATGTGCACTCCGCCACCTACCGATCCTCGACTTCGACGACGTCATCTACAAAAAAGCCTCCAACACTCAACTCAGCAAACTGGATGCAGTCTATCACAGTGCCATCAGTTTTGTCGTTTTGCTGGTCAACTGCCCGACATCCTCCACAACAACCCGCCAAAGCCCCCACCGTTTCTTCTTCACCCAAATCCAGATAGCTGATGTTCTGAAAGAGCAGCCAAATCTGGACCTCTACAAATCAGCTGGGCTTGACAATCTGGACCCTCTCTTTCTAAAATGATCTGCCGAAATTGTTGTTTATTCCATGTGTAACTCTGTGTTGTTGTATGTGGTGAATTGCTATGCTTTATCATGGCCAGGTCGCAGTTGCGAATGAGAACTTGTTCTCAACTAGCCTACCTGGTTAAATAAAGGTGAA
Organism: Oncorhynchus tshawytscha; assembly: GCF_018296145.1. Taxonomy (NCBI): domain Eukaryota; kingdom Metazoa; phylum Chordata; class Actinopteri; order Salmoniformes; family Salmonidae; genus Oncorhynchus; species Oncorhynchus tshawytscha. The sequence continues at coordinate 10,255,328 of NC_056435.1, forward strand.
ATAAAAATAAATAAATAAAAATAGTCACCAAAGCCCCATATACCACCCACCACTGCGACCTGTATGCTCTAATCGGCTGGCCCTCGCTACATATTCGTCACCAGACCCACTGGCTCCAGGTCATCTATAAGTCTTTGCTAGGTAAAGCTCCACCTTATCTCAGCTCACTGGTCACGATAACAACACCCACCCGTAGCACACGCTCCAGCAGGTATATCTCACTGGTCATCCCCAAAGCTAGCACCTCCTTTGGCTGCCTTTACTTCCAGTTCTCTGTTGCCAATGACTGGAACGAATTGCAAAAATCGCTGAAGCTGGAGACTTATATTTTCCTCACTAACTTTAAACATGAGCTATCCGAGCAGCTAACCGATCGCTGCAGCTGTACATAGCCCATCTGTAAAAAGCCCATCCAATCTACCTACCTCCTCCCCATATGGTTTTAATTTACATTTCTGCTCTTTTGCATACCAGTATTTCTACTTGCACATCATCATCTGCACATCTATCACTCCAGTGTTAATTTGATAAATTGTAATTACTTGCTACTATGGTCTATTTATTGCCTTACCTCCTCACGCCATTTGCACACATTGTATATAAGACTTTCTTTTTTCTATTGTGTTATTTCCTGTATGCTTGTTTATTCTATGTGTAACTCTGAGGTTGTTATCTGTGTCACACTGCTTTGCTTTGTCTTGGCCAGGTCACAGTTGTAAATGAGAACTTGTTCTTAACTAGCCTACCTGGTTAAATAAAGGTGAAATAAAAACATTATTTTAATTTAATGCTGCCAGGATGTCAAGCTGTTCTCTTGGCTGCTGGGCTGACATGGGCTTTGCCGAAGCAATGCATTTCAGACACCAGCCTTGACGGATTTGCTTTTTATTGCTCAGTATAGTTCAGCCATTTCTACCAGGGCCTCACTGTAGTAGTCATCCTTGGTCAAGGAACCAAAACACTTTAGCATGTCTTCCACCAGATCAGGTGAATCAGGCAGAATGTCTGTAAGATAAACACATGATGAGGGGATAGATGAGGGGAACTTAAACTGTTTGAGACAAACCGTATCATTCAAATGGATTGGAGTTAAAGGTTTTACTCTGGTACTTTTAGTTAATAAAACTCATCAACTGTTGATATACAGATGTATATACAGTATCAGTCAAAAGTTGACACACCTACTCATTCCAAGGTTTTTCTTTATTTTTTTTATTAGTATTTCCTACATTGTAGAATAATAGTGAAGACATCAAAACTATGAAATAACACATGGAATCGTGTAGTCAACAAAAAAGTGTTAAACAAATCAAAATATATTTTATATTTGAGATTCTTCAAAGTAGCCACCCTATGCCTTGATGAAAGATTTGCACACTCTTGGTATTCTACCAACCAGCTTCATGAGGTAGTCACCTGGAATGCATTTCAATTAACAGGTGACCCTTGTTAAAAGTTCATTTGTGGAATTTCTTTCCTTCTTAATGCGTGTGAGCCAATCAGTTGTGTTGTGACAATGATGTATCTTATGAAGTCATTGCGTCGCCTGAAATGTAGCTGTTAAATACATAATATATACTGTATATATATTTAACAATAAAACAAAAATATACTTTATAGTATCGTTTTATGAAGCAAATAAGTAACATAGCTGTGGTAATTCATCACGGACTGCATCAAACTAGTTATTCCTACAGGTCACGAGCTGGGCTGGGACATCACTAATTTGTCCAGATGATGCTTATGAATTCCTCAAATGGCCATTTGAAACTCTTCAAACTAGTTGCATGTGTTTTCATTTTGAAATACTCAAATAGACGTCTATTAAAATACCCTGAAATAAAAGATGACATTCTGTATTGTTGCCTCATTCATAATCTGTCTGTTAAATGTGCTCACTCACTAGCTAATGGCTGAATTGGCTATCTCAATGGCTGCAGAAAATCCAGAGGTATTGTTGCCATAAGATACATTTTAAATCAATTTCAGCACTCTGATTTGGTACTTAAAATACTAACATAAATGATTGTCTAACAATCAACTATAATAAAATAGTCACTATTTTATGTCATTTAAAAAAAACTAAAACTGATCAGCAAGTCCTGGTTTTATCATAAAAACAGTTACTAAGAATAAAGCATAAATTAATAGATTGCACATCAATACACTGTTATACTATACTAACCTGGCTACAACTGGGTTTTGTTTTGCCTGCTGATAAAGGGGCACAACCATCTCATCCCTGGCATACATGATGTTATTGACTACAGCGAAGAGGTTCACCACTATACCACTACTTGGTCCTATCGGACCTCTCCATGCAAAGCTGTTCTCCCTCAGCATGTCATTCAACAGTTGAAGGCCCTCATCCTCAGACTGAGTCAGGATAACCCCAAGGGGGAGACAAGTGCGGGTAAGGAGAAGAAAAAATACTCTGCAGTTCAGTCTGGCCATGATCCCAGATGAATCACTGAAGCAGAGCTCTCCACTGTGCACAACGATGTGTCCACAATTTCCTACACCACCACTAATACTGTGATGCTAACCACAATACAAAAGGAAATTATCATAATAACTACAAATATCACCCAGTATCTTAGGCAGATTCCTTAAAAAAAATATTACTTTACTTACCGGTAACAGAACTGGAGGTCTGGACCCCTCCTGTCTCAGCCTCCAGTATTTATGCTGCAGTAGTGTATGTGTCGGTGGGCTGGGGTCAGTTTGTTATATCTGGAGTACTTCTCCTGTCCTATCCGGTGTCTTTCTTTCTCTCTCTCTGAGGACCTGAGCCCTAGGACCATGCCTCAGGACTACCGGGCATGATGACTACTTGCTGTCCCCAGTCCACCTGGCCGTGCTGCTGCTCCAGTTTCAACTGTTCTGCCTGTGATTAATTATTATTTGACCATGCGGGTCATTTATGAACATTTGAACATCTTGGCCATGTTCTGTTATAATCTCCACCTGGCACAGCCAGGTTCCTCTCTAGGTTTCTTCCTAGGTTTTGGCCTTTCTAGGGAGTTTTTTCTAGCCACCGTGCTTCTACACCTGCATTGCTTGCTGTTTGGGGTTTTAGGCTGGGTTTCTGTACAGCACTTTGAGATATCAGCTGATGTACGAAGGGCTATATAAATACATTTGATTTGATTTGATTTGGACAGCGGGATCTGTTCGCTGTGGTGAAGATGTAGTCCTTCATACGCCATCTGCTGGTCGTTCATCAGGATAAGGGGGAGTGCCCGATTTCAAATTGCTGGGTCAGTGTCTCTATGATTTTGGCCCCCACATCCGAATGCCTGAGGGCGTCTGCTACAAACATGTTGTGGTTGTGGACATTGTACATCCATACAATGGCCAAATATTCCAAAAGATGAAGCTCTTTGCTCCTGGGACGAACCACACACAACATTGTGTTCAATTGTGTCAGAGAACAAAGAGGGGATAACTTGATTGACAAACTGGCTTATTAGACATGTGAATCACTGATCCACCATCCAAGGGTGTTGTGGGGCCCTAGCCTGGTAGGGGCCCTTAAATGTTTAGAGAATGATTTGATTATCATTTAAAAAATGTTAGACAAAATAATCTGTGATGAAAATTAAAACGTATAACCATAATCAGATCAGGCATCTCTATCCCCCTTACAATGCACATGGTTTGGTCCATTTTCCACGAGGAGAAAAAAAAATACAGCTGATCTGACAGTTGCTCCGTCATGTAGCCTAAGCATTCACGAGAGATAACCACTATGCCCCCCTCAAAAACAAAATTGGGTTTCCAGAAAAAGGAAGAAAGGAAACAGAGACAGCGAAATTCAGGGAATAAATTACTCACTACGTTTTTACACAGAAAAAAAAACGAGGAGAATGATTTGAGTGGTAAGTCAGTGCAGACGGCCTGCAGAACTGAGTAGCCTAGCTAGCCAATATAGCTAGCTTGCTAGCGTGGACTCACTCGGCTCGGTCAGAGTAGTAATTATTAACATGATGATGATGAGCTACAACTACCAGCTATGGCTAGATAATTTGGTATTATTTAGATATTCTTGTATTCCCCAATATTTGCGTGATATTTGTTAGCTAGCTAGACTAAAATTAAAACCTAACATGTAGCCTACCTATCCATACTGTAAATGCTACTACTATTGCTGTAGACAAAGATCCCAACGTGTGTCCACTACATGAAGGTATGGTGTTCTTTGGATGCAACTCAGCATTCTTTGTCCTCCAAACACGACGAGTTGAGTTTTTACCAAAAATGTATCTTTTGGTTTCATCTGACCATATGACATTCTCCCAATCTTCTGGATCATCCAAAATGCTCTCTAGCAAACTTCAGATGGGCCTGGACATGTACTGGCTTAAGCAGGGGGACACGTCTGGCACTGCAGGATTTGAGTCCCTGGCGGCGTAGTGCGTTACTGATGGTAGGCTTTGTTACTTTGGTCCCAGCTCTCTGCAGGTCATTCACTAGGTCCCACCCGTGTGGTTCTGGGATTTTTGCTCACCGTTCTTGTGATCATTTTGACCCCATGGGGTGAGATCTTTCGTGGAGCCCCAGATCGAGGGAGATTATCAGTGGTCTTGTATGTCTTCCATTTCCTAATAATTGCCCCCACAGTTGATTTCTTCAAACCAAGCTGCTTACCTATTGCAGATTCAGTCTTCCCAGCCTGGTGCAGATCTACAATTTTGTTTCTGGTGTCCTTTGACAGCTCTTTGGTCTTGGCCATAGTGAAGTTTGGAGTGTGACTGTTTGAGGTTGTGGACAGGTGTCTGTAATACTGGTAACAAGTTCAAACAGGTAACGAGTGGAGGACAGAGGAGCCTCTTAAAGAAGGAGTTACAGGTCTGTGAGAGCCAGAAATCTTGCTTGTTTGTAGGTGACCAAATACTTATTTTCCACCATAATTTGCAAGTAAATTCATTAAAAATCCTACAATGTGATTTTCTGGATTTTTTTTCTCATTTTGTCTGTCATAGTTGAAGTGTACCTATGATGAAAATTACAGGCCTCTCTCATCTTTTTAAGTGGGAGAACTTGCACAATTGGTGGCTGACTAAATACTTTTTTGCCACACTGTACGTACACCTTAGCCAAATACATTTAAACTCAGTTTTTCACAATTACTGTCTTAAAGAAATCCCTGTCTTAGGTCAGTTAGGATCACCACTTTATTTTTAGAATGTGAAATGTCAGAATAATAGTAGAGAATGATTTATATCAGCTTTTATTTCTTTCATCCTAACCGACTTGCCAAAACTATAGTTTGTTAACAAGAAATTTGTGGAGTGGTTGAAAAACTAGTTTTAATGACTCCAACCTAAGTGTATGTAAACTTTCGCTAATAGCGTTTCAATCGGTGACATCACTCGCTCTGAGACCTTGAAGTAGTTGTTCCCCTTGCTCTGCAAGAGCCGCAGCTTTTGTGGAGCGATGGGTAATGATGCTTTGTGGGTGTCACTTGTTGATGTGTGCAGAGGGTCCCTGGTTCGAGCCCAGGTAGGGGAGAGGGATGGAAGCTATACTGTTACATATGTATGTATGTATGTATGTATATAGTTTTCAAACTGATATGTGACACATATTAATGTCAAAATAACATGCCAAACAGGCAAGCCCCCCCCGTCAAAAGAAAATCTGCCCTGACTGATGGGTCACCATTGATCCTTCGACATCACCGGACCATCTGGTGAAGCATCCAGGGTCCCAGACCCCGTGACCCGAAGCTCTCACTCCTGCACATCCATCCTTGTAGCCATTTTGAATGCCTTGACGCCCTCCTCTTTGTTATCTGTGCCCCACTACAGACAACACCCATCCAACATCTGAACATCTTGAAAAAGATGAATTTTAATAAATGTGCTATATGAATAAAGTTTGATTTGATTGATGACATTACAGCTGTAGAATATTTAAGTGCAGTTTTTCCATAAACTTTTAATTGTTAACTTGGGATTGTATCACTTGACATATCAATTATATAGTGGAAATGATCCTATAAATCAAGACTGTGAATGCATGTACCACTCCTAATAAATAAATAAGTTGCCTTTGAAGATTTGTCTCTGGTTATGAAACTACAATACAGGCTGGATGTCTAAACAAAGTCAATTCTGAATGTCAATAGATTTTTTTGATTAATTCTCATCAATGAAAACATTCTACAACTGAGTTATCAGTCATCAAGGTCTGGTATCCAGGGTAATCTGGTTAATTGATTAAGTGGCTCTTTCCTTGTAGAATGTTGACAGCTGTATGAGACACATTGTATTGCTAAGACGCTCAAACTTAACTTAATAGCTACATTCACCGACTCAGGATAAACGTTTATCCCTCATGCGTGCCCTGACCAAACCGGGTATATTGCCCCTCAGTATATCTGCAGTTCTCCGCATGGCCAGACTTCTAGTGGTCTTCTCCTCTTGTAATGCACTTCTGCTCATCCTTGAAAAATGTCATAAGGTCTGAAATACACACCAAAGTCGACATAATGTACAAACAATTATCTTGGCTAAGTAAAACAAAATGATTGTTTTGATATACTGCTCTGCTAACTAAAGTCTAGTCAGTGACAAGCTAAGACAGAAAGGGGACATAAATTCATGGATGGGCACAAGGGTTTCTGATCGTGTTGGTGAACGGTAGCTGACGGTGCCAGCTGGAGATGATGTGCAGCAGCTTCCCGCAGGAATTTGTCTTGCTGAGGTCTTCTCTTGCTAATTAGCATTTAGATTTTTTTCACCGCTAAATGTTATCGATATTATGACCCATCCACTGTGCCAGACGATTTCCTCCACAATAACTGAATTGGTGGAACAGTGCAGAAGAGAAACTCCCCCGAAAGTACTTATTTTTTTATTCTCAAGATCAGAATGTGGGGGGACTTATAAAGTTTCAGGGGTTTATTTTATGCCTGGCTACGTTAGGTTATTTGTAGACAGTTGGCGTCTACACACACCAGCATTTATTGTTACTGAATTGTAGGCTACCGGTAATTACATTTCCCCAAAACCTTTATGATTTTCCTGTGATGTTTTATTGACGTGCGCTGTGATGAAAAAAAATTGCCATACACACTCAAATAAATAACACCACTCAAATGGGTAGACCCGTCTAAATAAATACTATTAGCATATTCTTTACAATGAAACAGATGATCTAGATGTCATGCCAAAGAGAGTGATCCACATGCATGATAATAAAAATCACGCATTATTGTTATACAGGTTATACTTCACTTGTTATACTGTCAACAGTATATGTCTGTCTGACTGCCCATGTGCCATTACACTAGAGTGCCATTACACTAGAGTGCCATTTTGTGGTAACTTGACAGGGCATGTCCACACACGTTTAAATGTTAATTGCCTTTACTTGCAAACTAGAAAATAAAGGCGCAATAAATAAAGGTACAAACGGTATAATACTGTGAGCGATATAGCCAATTTAACATGAGAAGTGTCCCGTTTTACTGCGCCGACTCTGGGCGATGACATCACAGGAGGGTAAAGGTCACGGTCAATACTAATGTCCATAATAGCAACGCTTACATGAATAGTAATAATACTATACTGCAGTCAAGTACTATTCAGTAGGAATTATTTGTATAGTGTTCACCCGTATAACACATTTGTACAATGACCAGAATAAACAACGCAGGCCCAGTTCATTGTTCTGTTTGTTTGTAGAGAAAGTCAAGCTGCTCTTCACTGAAGTTAACTGAATCTGAGCATAAAATGGGCCAATCTTTCTCAAACCTTTCCCCTCTTTGACAGTGCAGGCAGCTGTAGGCCTACCATCCCACTGCATTACACCCTCGTATTGCTCAGAGAAGAGAGGAATAATGTACCTTTCTTAAAGTATAAAACCCATCCTTTGAAATTATTTTCTATTAACTGTAATTTTCATCTCGCTCATGAAAGCATTTTTTATTGTATTCTGACACCTTCTGGCTAACATGTATACTGCAGCCAATGAGTGAAATAGCATAAATGCCAACTTCTGCACAGCCTGTACACAAACTCAAACCTCTCGCATAGAAACATAAAAATAAACAAAAATACACCAAAAACTGTGATGGTGTTGCCGAGTAGGACGAGCACAGATCAGCACTGACAATTGAATACATGCAGAAAATAAAAAATCTATAAGGTCATGGGATAGTTCACCCAAATGACAAAATTACATATTGGTTATCCTTACCCTGTAAGCCAGGGGTTTCCAAAAAAAATTGGACCGCGACATGTGAAAAAAAGTGATGTCATCAACAGCCAATGTTTACTTTTTAACTTTGGGCTATGACAGTCTATTACAAATCAGTCTGACAGTACTTTTGACAGTATTTCCACCTGACAAATCAGTTTTGACAGTATTTCAATCTGAAGGAAGTATGGCTTGAGGTGACTGAAATGCATCAGAAAGGTATTGGGAAGTTCAGAAGATCATCAGGTCATCAGATCATTTTTCCCCCAGTCAGATTTAGTGCCTGGTCTTTCCAACTCTGTTCTAATGAGCTGCATGGTTTGTGGGCATTGTAGAGGGAAACAGAATTGTATTTTGTAGCGTAAACGGTTCAAAAGATAGAAACACATTTGTTGGAAGAAAACAGAAACTGCTCTGTTTATTACAACCACATCTAGCTAACCACGGTTCTATGAACCAAGCTCAATTTTATTTCAGTTTCTCCCGCGACAGTAATTTTCAAATGAGGTGACCCCACATTGGGCCACGACCCCTAGTTTGGGAAACACCGCTGAAATAAAAACCAAAGCATACCTTCTCCATACACTGATTACAGGGTAAGGAAACAAATGTAATTTTGCAATTTGTGTGAACTATCCCTTTAAAAAAAAGCAACCTCCTGGACTTAACACTGATAAAAATGGTTAAAATAAAAAACAAACAAAGAACTAACTAATCAATATTTTATTAGTTGCACTATTGGAGAAGATGAGGAGATAATTCACTTGATACTCACCTCTGTTCAAGCACTGTTAGTTTCATGCTTTGTTAAACGGGGGTGATGGCGCATTCACCAGATCACACCCACGCAGTTTAGCAGCCGGGCTGAGCTCCCTCCCACTGCCTGTAGTCCCGCCGCCTACAATCACTATTGCCATGGCAACACATCAGTGACTTGCATTGGCAGGGAGGCCATCACACAGGGCTGAGATTGTGGAGGATGGGAGGGCGCTACACATGTGGGTGTTCAGTGATGAGTTGACCTGATCTCAGGAGAAAATCTGTGTGTGTGTGTGTGAGAGAAAGAGATGAGAGGGAGGAGAGAGAGCGAGGGAGTGTGTGTGAGAGAGAGAGAGATGTGAAGTATGAAAAGGACCTGCGTCAGAGTGAGTCATCGGGCAGTTTCAGAATGTTTTAATATGACACTGATGCAAATACTTTACCCGAGACAGCGGTTCATCATCCCTTTCTTTTTTAAGAAGAGAAACTGTTGACTGGACCACATTCAGTCTGTCTGTCAGCGTTCATTATACCTTATAAATACCAGTATAGGTTCTCTGCCACAGAACAGTTTAGCTGTCTAGCAGTAAAAAAAAATAATAATAATAATTTAAAAAAGAAGAACCGAAAAAATCTAAATGTTGTTATTTTATCGTAGGACACAATAATAAGATTAATATAAAATATATATTTTTAAATCTGATAAGATAGAAAATATAATTTTCCTTCTTTCTGGATCAGACATATATCATGAATGAGGAAAGACAACCACCATAAAAAATAAAGTTTAATAATGTTTATGTGCTGTATAACAAATAAAATATATTAGTGTTTTAAAAAAAACAGGTGCATATCTACTGTGTAGGCAAGCCTGGGCTAACTCGATGACTTATGATAACAGTGATAAGAACATGAATCAATGTACTATCAACATCTTGGCTGTCTATCACACTGCTGGACATGCGTTGGTCTGTGAACATTACATGACACTGATTAAACTAAACCAGTACAGAGGACAGGAGAAGTCACCTAGCACAGAACAGAACAGACAGTGGGCCCAGAAAGTATGTACTTAGTACTTAAACAGTACTTACAAAAGTATTGCATTTGTTGCAGCCTATTTGACCTAGAGAGACTATTATTACAAAACTGTTGTGACTGCGGTGACGCCAAAAAAGACAAACAGACTCTATAGCAAGACAGATTTACACATTTGGAAACACAACATTAAACAACCATCTGAGAGCTAATTCTAACATACGAACATCTTGAATTATACATTGGTGGTCACAGCTGAAACACTGGTAGGATCTAAGACTACGAGGCTGTGTAACATGAACATCTTATGATACCAGACACTTTCACTTGTTTTCTCTAACAACAGTTATTCGGTTTTTGCTCTACACACATAAACACAGTACTGAGATTGACACCAACATTACACTGACAAAACTCTGCTTTTGGGATTAGGCAAATATTCTTGTAATAGTACAGGCCGAATTGGCCCTGTCGGTCCTACAGTGACATATGTGTTAAAACACAACTTTCTGGAGTGCAACAATATAACGGGGAAGAAATCAAGAAGTTACATATCGGGATATTCTTTTTGACAATATATCGCAATATTATTTTGGACAATCTCGCAATGTTATTTTTGTGCTTGTTAGCTGTACATGCGCAAAAACTCCAGTATTTCCCCTTCTATAGCTTGTTATCTATCTTCTTTTAAAATGGTGAGCTAACATCCTTTCGGCACTTTTATTCACATGACTGATCAAAACAAATTTTTTCATGGCTTTCGTGGCTCTTTTTTCATGGCTCTGCAGTATCAAATCACAATACATATCGAATCGTGAGGTCCCTGGCAATTCCCAGCCCTAATAACAGACCAGGGGCCCTACTCAATAAAATGGGTAACTCAATTAATGTTGTGTTGAGATTCAAATGTGCATTCTTACAGTACAACATCATGTGTTTGACAGACTTATCAAGGAAACTCGATTTGTCGAGGCCAACCCACGGGCAGACTGGCCATCTGGCATTTCGGGCAAATGCCAGATGGGCTGGTCAATTTTTTTGACTAGTGTGCCTGTCTAAACAGTTTTTTTGTGCACAATTATCATGGGGAAAAAATGGGCTGGTATGGGGGCCTTGAGGAAAGAAATGGGCCGGTGTGGGGGCATCAAAGTTTAAAAAAATGATAAGGCTAATTTTTGGTCCCAGTCCATCTCCGGGCCAACCTATCCCATAACACTGATCTGAACTCTAACTGGAGATCTATACACAAAAAATTCTGCAGCCTCAGTTTAATTTACAGTACCACTCATAAATACATAAGGTACATACAGTAGGATGATGCAAAACTATAATTTCTCCTCTCCAGATAGCTCTCTTTCCACCTCTGATTAAAACAGAATCCTACTGTATTCTTTACAGTACATCAGTTACCCACCGATCGAACACGACAAGCCAAAAATAGCTTGGGGTATTTTTTGTTCTTTTTCATATCCTGACCATCCTGACCGCTGCGCTCTTGTTTCACTTAACTTCATTCAAATTCATGTAGCGAAACAGAATGTAAGCTCAGGAGATCAGGATTGTGGTACAAGGCTACTTTCCCGACCCATCATTCTTAAATAATATCATGCACATCAATCAATAAATACATAAAGGCCTATACAGCATGAAAGTTATCCTGTGAAAGGACATCCTCATTCAGTTTTCCCCGTGACTGAATCTATGCTCTACTCTAGACGCTTTGGCAAAAACCTTAGACAAAATGAAAGAAAATAAAAGTTTTTTGTTTTGTTGAGGCAACGTTGGTTTGTTAAGGCTCTACTGTGGCTGTGCTTGCTTTAGTATCCATTGATTTGACTGAGATAGATGCTTAGTGTAAAAAGTGTAAATGACGACTAAAACCGGATGGGGAAACAGACGAAGGATGGGAGGCACTATGTGGAATCCTCTGGTTCTGATTTAATGGTCTTCCTGTCAGTGTGGTTGGCCGCTTGATGCGAGGATCCATTTTCTAAGGTAAAACACAAAGAAAAGATCATCAGAATAAAACATGCCATGTGTTTTCTAACCATATACCTTTTCACTCATAGTGGACCTTGAATGTAGGCAGGTGTGTGCATGCAACAGACCATTACTAATACTCACTGTTTGTAGTGTGTACGTATACATACGTGACTCAAGAATGAACATACATTTGCCTGAGTGGTGCTGTACCTGTTGCTGGTGCTTTGGCCTCATCTGTGTTATGGTTGTTATGGAATCGTTTGAGCTCATTGGCTAGCTGCTTCCCCAGGGGAAGCTCCCCCTCCGCCACACTCTTACTGGGCATCCGCAAGTTCATTGGTCGCTCGTCTGAAAACATCCATAAACACAAAGACAAACATTAGGGCATGGGTAAACCATTGAGATGCACGCTGCCATCTTACACAATCAATTCCAATGGCACTGCTGTTAGAGTACCATTCACGAAGCTGCTTAGGTGATACAAAAAAATGACATTAACATTCTGTCTCTCAAAATCTTGAGAGATCTGATGCTCATTTGCTCTGGGCCCGAGTTTGTACTCCACTCGGTGCCCCCCAAAAAAGATTTTATACTCTTCTTCTCATTCAACTTGAATAAGGTGCTTTAAATAGCTTATGAAGGAGAGACAGGATGAAAGAGAGCGACAGAGAGAGAGTGGGAGAGAGGTGAAAGACAAAGAGAGAGAGAAAGAGAGCGAGAGCAGGAGCGAGAGAGACGCCCCTGGGCAGCCACATGGCGGAGGAGGTAAACAGGCGTGGGAGAGTTAATGACAGGTGCAGAGAGAGGATAATTATGGGTAACATGAATATAATGAGCTGTCAGGAGTATGGGCCGTGCGAGAGAGAAAAGGACGAGAGAGAAAAGGACGAAGATGGGATGAGTCCCTGAGGGACGGCTACCGGCTTAACGCAGTTATGATTCCTCCTCACTTTGAGATGTGTGAAGAAAAAAAACAGATACAAAATGAATCCCTGACTTATAAAATAAGATTTGAAGGCTGGAAATGGTGATTCACAGAGCTGTGAATTTGGAACATGAGGATAGCACTCATGTACGAGCGCACTCCAAAGAGTGACGCAGAAGACAGACCGTACCGTTACCTTGGTGCTCTGTGCTTTTGTCTACCGACGTGCCGTTGGTGCCTGGAGCCTCGCTGAGGTACTTCAAAGCCCCTGCAGGTATCCTCCAGTCCAGAGCATGTAACCTCTCCTGTACCGCGGCATCATGGAGAATCTCCATCTGTCTGGCTAACAGACGGTCCAACTGCACCTGTTAAAACAAAATACATTTACAGGGCGTTAACAACTGCTCCTACTCTTGTAAAAAAACATGCCTCCGGAAATGACCGGGTCAACTAAACGTGTCTCCGATAATGTTTACTTTATACAATTAGAAAAAATGTAACCCCTTTTTCTCACCCAATGGAAGCCAGCCGCAGCAATGTATTGGAGGACACACCGTTCACCTGACGACCGCTAGGTCAGCCTGCAGGCGCCCGACCCACCACAAGGTGTCGCTAGAGCGCAATGAGGCAAGTAAAGCGCTCCCCTAACACGGGTGACCCGGACTCCTGATCACAGCCGATTCTCATACAGCCCGGGATCAAACCCGGGTCTGTAATGATGCCTCTAGCACTGCGATGCAGTGCCTTAGACCGCTGCGCCACTCGGGAGGCCCATGTTTACATTTTATAATCCACTTTTCTATTATGTTACCTGAAGGTTTCTCCCAACTATCTCCTCTCCTTTGGACTTGGCGCAGGCTAGCTGTTCTCTCAGTATGCCCTGTCTCATGTGGATGGCCTGCAGAGCCTCCTGGATGTCAAAGAAGTTCTCCTCTGTCTTGATTCTTTTAGGAGATGGCTCATCTCTGTCGCCGCAGCGAGACCTACAGTGGAGAAGACAATACACTCAGTTTGTATGCAGAGAAACAATTGAAAGATATGGAAAGCATCGTCCGAACATGACATGAATCATACCATAAGATAATTTACATAACTTAAAAATATGTCTCTGTAAAATGTAACACATTACAGTAATTAGTTACATAGTAATAACCACGAGGAGAAAATGTACTTAGCAAGTAAATAAGTCACCCATGCTTCCCAACTTCCCTTAGCATTGCTAACTCTAACAAGCAACGGTTGTGTGCGGTGCAGTGGAGGAGAGTGGCTCTTACTTGCTGGTCCTATAGGTGTATTTGTAGGTGACCTCTCTGGAGATCTGCCTGGCCAGACCAAACAGCTCGTCTCTACGAGTCAGTAGCACCACGTCTCTCATACACAGCTGGGCTGCTGCTTCGTTCACTGTCAGCTGAAAGGCAGGACACGCGTGATAATAAGTCATGTTGTCAACTATAACTGTAGATACACAACTCTGTCAGTGAGCTCTTCAGTTGTAACTTCTACTACTGCCGACCTACTTTTAGACGGCTGAAGCAAAGCGCACGCACACATCTTCTTCAGGTGATTTACCTTTTTGTAGTTTTCACTTGTGGAATTGAGGTTTGTCACCTGTATTGCACTGCCACTGAGTAGACTAACCTAGTACTGCAAAAAGTATCCCATCTCTTATCCCTACCTCATGAAGCGTCAGTTGTTTGCCGTCCCTCCTCTTCGAGTCGAAGCGTCCGTAGATGGCGCTATACTTCCTGACCTCCTCCGCTCTCCTTGGATCATCATCACTCATATCAAAGATGTGGCTAATCATCTTTGCAAGTTTCTTATTGGTCTTCAGCTGCTCTTTGACCTCTGCGGGGTCACTCTTGGACAGGGCCGGGGTTATCCGGTCCACACACTCCAGGACAGACTGCAAAGCTGCAGAGTCAAGTGCCTCCAGACCCTCTCGGGGGGACGACGGAGACCCCCGGTCGGACGGAGAGAGGCTCTGTTCGCTGTCGTTGCTGTGACCCGACCAGAAGCGCCCCTCGCTGCCGCTCTGCAGCGGAGACCCCCCTGACACTCTGTCCCTGGCCACTTCCAGCTTTCCTGGATCCAGACATGTCGCAGCTATGATTTTGGGAACCTTGACATGGGTCTCGCCACGGGCGCTGTTGTTACCCCCTCGCTCCGCGCCGACTGGCGTGGGTGACCCCTCGGGTAACTTATAGACTGGTATACTACACACCGGTACAGATGTCAGGGGCTGATTAAACAACGTTGGATTGGTGACCCAGTCTCGCAGGGATTTCTGGAGCCTCCGGACGTGCAGGGGCTTGCTGGCCATGCCCACCAGAGCCATAATCTCTAGGAACTCCTCCTCCCCGGCCTCACAGAGCTGCTGCACGTCATCTCCTCCCTGCTGGATGAAGGCCTCGTAGTAGTACAGCAGGTTGGCCCTCTGGAGGATTCGGTAGAGCTGCAGCTCCCCCAGAGTTCTGGGCAACGCTGCCGCCATGCCTGGGAGAGAGAACACAAGACGGGATGGGCAAGAGGTTCTGCCTGACCAGAGAGTTTTGGTGTATGTGTGTGTGTGTGTGTGTGTGTGTGTGTTTTTGGGAGTGGGGGTATGTTTTTGGGTGTGTGTGTGTGTGTGTCTGACTGATTGACTGAGAGAGGAAGAGGCACTCCCTCCAGTTCCCTTTGTAAATTCTGCAGTACTAGGGCTGCAGAAGGAAGAGTGGCGGTTCGCAGTTAGAGTCCTGTTAGTTGCTGATGGGACCACATGCCACAATCCTCCTTTGCAGCATGCGTAGGTGGCCTTTCTCACACACACATGCTCCACTTGCTTTAGCCAAGGGATTGTTAACTACCCATTTCTTGCAAGTTAGTCCTCTATGTCACAAATAATTAGATATTGCTGAACGACCCTTAGTTATGTGAATAATATAATTTGATTGTTTATCATCAATGGGATTTCAGAGTGTTTGCAAACAACTGCACAACTACTTCATAACCACATGCTGTCAAAACCTCTGGGCAAAATGCAACGCAGCCTGATAAAACCGTCTTCCAAAGAACAGAGCAGATCAAGAGGCAAATCCAGACAATATGACCATGGAATATTTGCACAAATCAATCTAGCTAAATAGAAAATAAAAGAAATTCGTTTCAAAACACCACAAAGTAAAAATGTAAATGCAAAATGCAGTAATCCAGCACCAGACTAAACGTCACTCAAAACCGGTCTTGCAAGTAAATCCACATCAGGAAGATGAGTAAAAAAAATACCATTGTCGGCAATAATAGAACAGTGCTGCAACATTGTATCATGGCTACAACCTGTTACATTATTGTCATAGCCCAATAACTTATTCCAACGATGTATTTTAAGTGTTACATACCTGGTAAACGTTAGTCCCCTTTGGTTTCCTTTATCTAGTTGTTACAATCTATCAGCTACAGTATAGGCTGAACTGCCATAAACTGTACAATTATCGGTAGATCTATAATTACCTAATAAGCGCCCTCTCTGGCCTAAAAAGTCCTCGCGTTCTTTGACAATGTTTGCCTTCCCTCCTTCCGCCTCCTTGAATAGAAATGCGATTGTGTTGAACGTCTGTAGACTAGATGAGTGTGAGCTGCCTGCTTGCTACCCTACCCCCCTCCTCCCCGGCGATTGAAATTGGGATATTCCGCGGTTGCTACAGTGCTCACTCCCACGCGCCTGCGTGACGCAAATCCTGGCGTGGGCGGAAAGGGGCGTGGGAGGCTTCTGCATGGAATACCAAGCACCACATCTCAGCAGTGGCAGCGGCAGGCAGCGCCGGTCAACTGGGACGGTGTGAGGCGAGGGCGGAGTAGACCCTAAAACGCCCTTTTGGCTATATGACTGTATAGAAGTGCAACGGTTGACATTTCAGATAGACTAATAAGGATTGGCTCATGTCATCTATGACGTAATTAGGTTATTTGATCTTTTACTTTATTGATTGAGATGTTTTTTACTCCTTCACTCTTTGGATAAAACACGTTAGTATATGCAAATTATATTTCTATGCAAACATTTATTTTGAGTCTCTTGCCATGACAATTTAGTGTCTTTAAGTGTTTTACCCATCACATTACTCTCAGAATTGAGGCAGTAAGTGGGAATATAGGCAGAGAGAGAAGGGGGACTTTGCCCTATGTGTGCATGGGAACCACAAACATTTTTCTAAGGATTTACACACACCCACACAAATCTTCGCTTGCACCAGCCCATTTTCCAAATATACTCTCAGACTTGTGCATTGCCCATTTCACTTTGGGCGTGGACTGTCTACAATACTAATCAACTCACAGAATATAATATAATCAACTCACAGAATAAGATGTTCATTCTGTGTCCTTCACTGTCATGTGAATATAAACTCTTCACATTATTATCACAAATTATAGAAAGGAGAAAGGCTTGTTCTCTCTAGAGACACAACAGAAAGCATCCTGCTTACTGTTATGATAACTCAATCTGCTTCTGTATCAATGAGCTATTTCTGGCAAGTAGGCCATGCAGCCACAGCACACAGCACAGCCTTAGGGAGATAATGAGGCTTTGTTTTTATCCTGGAGAATAGATCTAGAATATATCTAGAATCTACACACTGCTACTGAACAAACTCTCAGTGCACATTTCTTGTACTCGTGAGAAAAGACACTCAGAAGCATGGTACACTTACTAACTTCTGTCTATATTTGCAGAGCTACTTTTTTCAGCTGCACATTTTTTTTTTAAAGAAAAATTATAATTATGATTACGTATTTACTGAGCTAGGCTACTACTTTAGCTGCTACGTTTTTTTTTACCAAGAAGATGAATTATCAGGATAATTGAGTAGAGGAGCATATACTGTATTTCCCATCCTTGAGACCAGAGAACAGAGAAAAGAACCGACTAGCTACTATTTACTATCCTTCCTGTTTGGCCCTGTCCGGGGGTGTCCTCGGATGGGGCCACAGTGTCTCCTGACCCCTCCTGTCTCCAGTATTTATGCTGCAGTAGTTTATGTGTCGGGGGGCTAGGGTCAGTTTGTTATATCTGGAGTACATCTCCTGTCCTATTCGGTGTCCTGTGTGAATTTAAGTGTGCTCTCTCTAATTCTCTCTTTCTTTCTCTCTCTCTCGGAGGACCTGAGCCCTAGGACCATGCCTCAGGACTACCTGACATGATGACTCCTTGCTGTCCCCAGTCCACCTGGCCGTGCTGCTGCTCCAGTTTCAACTGTTCTGCCTTATTATTATTGGACCATGCTGGTCATTTATGAACATTTGAACATCTTGGCCATGTTCTGTTATAATCTCCACCCGGCACAGCCAGAAGAGGACTGGCCACCGCACATAGCCTGGTTCCTCTCTAGGTTTCTTACTAGGTTTTGGCCTTTCTAGGGAGTTTTTCCTAGCCACCGTGCTTCTACACCTGCATTGCTTGCTGTTTGGGGTTTTAGGCTGGGTTTCTGTACAGCACTTTGAGATATCAGCTGATGTACGAAGGGCTATATAAATACATTTGATTTGATTTGGATTTATTTACAGTAGTTTACTACATTATATTTTATGAAGGAGATTAATGATGAGGATAGGTAATTGAGTCAGAGAATGCGTTCCAAATGGGCACCCTATTCCCTATATAGCGCACTACTTTGGACCTGAGCCCCCATTTGGAACAGGGAATAGGTAGCCATTTGGGACACAGGCAGAGTAGAGGAGCAGCTGTTGTGTGGTTTTAATGATGTGCTTTCCACACAGCCAGACAGGGCCAGGGTAACAGAGAACAGGTACGTTTAGCCCAGATAGTTTCCAGCAGCACACCCACTCCTTTAATCCTGTCTGTGGATGGCCCTGACCTGCCAGAGCGCGAGCACACACACACACACACACACACACACACACACACACACACACACACACACTCCCTCCGAGTACACCCAGGTCGCAATTGTAAAAGAGAACTTGTTCTCAACTCGCTTACCTGGTTAAACAAAGGTGAAATAAAATGTAAATAAATAAACACCCGGCATTGCTGCCACACACCCTGTTACATGGCTACATATAGGCTATATATGTTTTCCATTGAATATGTCCACTTTTAGAGATGAGATAACATATATATTTTCCATTTGCCTCAAATCGTTTCATCGGTACTGTATTTCAGATTTCTAATAGTGCTCTTTTTAAAAGTGTTCTGTACATCTTCACTGTTGTACCAATTACAAACACGTTTCACCGACACCCACGCGCGTGTGCGCTTGTCAGCCCCTCGCCTTACCCTGTGATACCACCCCCACACACACACCAGAGAAAGCTTCCTGGTCTCAAAATGGTTAAGATGAAGGACATGAATATCACATCAATTAGAATATAATAAATGTAATATTTACAGACATGAGCACTTATGCAGGTGTTATGACACATTATGCATTAAACACTATTAAACTATAAATGTGAATAGTTGACTTTCATAGTTTTGTTAGTAAGTGAAAAATTGACATTTTGTAGGCAAACCCTAAACAGTATGTAACGTATAGCCCATTACTTTGTGTTGTTGTGTCCCGATGCCATGAGCATCTTACGTCTGAGTGAACATGTGTCTGCGAGCTAAGTGTGGGTGGAAGTGTGTGTGTGGGCGGCAGTGTGTGCTGTGTATGTGGGCGGAAGTGTGTGTGTGTGTGTGGGCGGAAGTGTGTGTGTGTGTGTGTGGGAGGAAGTGTGTGTGTGTGTGTGGGTGCGGGTTGAGATAAGTACTACAATCTTAGAACTGATGAGGTAGTAGTATTACTATAAGCTTGACGCCATTTTTAGATCAACGTCACTATGTTGGTTGTGCATCTATATGTTCATAAATGCAGTAGCTGAACATTCAGTGAATCCCCCCCCCAGTAAATAGTGGTCTGTCCATACAAAACAGATACATCGAACTAGTACCTAATGACAAACACAGAGGCAGGCTAGGATGATCGGTCCACACTCAGGGTCCGTAGTGGGCTTCTCAGAGTCATAATGAATGGAGGTTACATTCCTAAACCCCGGGGGGTTTTTACCCATGTGGGTGGGCCTACGATCACGCAGGTTCCAGAGACCTCCTCACCGCCCACCGCCTAGCCCAGCTAATGTGTGTCAAATTATCTTCCAATGTACTCACTCACTCACTCACTTATTCCCATCACGACTGGGCTGGCTCATAGGGCAGCAACAAAGGCTCTCCACTTCTGCCGGTCTTCGGCCATCTTCCCCACTGTGCACCAGCCCTGATGGTGTTGGAGCTCAATCTGCTAACGCAGGGGATATATCACCTCACATATATCACCTCACACAGATGCCAAGTCTAGACTCGTGCTCTTAAATGACGGTTTAATATGATCATTTATTTCAGAGACATTGTATTGTATCCTCAGTCTATCAAAGATAACCCGGTTCCCTTTATAAAAAACGAGTAGAACTGATGAAACAAACTATGCAAACAAGAAAAGGAGTAAAACTAATGTTGGTGTTCTCTTTGAAGCGAAAGCCAGACAATTTTGCATGATTATTGCCGTTAAGTTTTTGATCTCAACCCAACAGGCATGAAAAACAACAGCAGACGCTAGGGATTAGGATCCCCCCCACTCACACGCCCACCTGCAAATCAAGTCCCTGACTCAGTCACAAAACCTCAGCAACATAGTTTGCCTCACATGTACTTTACTTTACAGTACTTATCATATAAACAGACTCATCCAAAGGGATGAGTCTGTTTATCTCTCTCTGCACTTGACAAGAAACTGTCATACCAATTATTTAAGTGCGGAAATGTTAAATCGACTGCTTAGACCTCAGTGAACCACTACTTAGGCCTAAATGGCTGTGGGCTGGGGAGTCGTTCTACTCCTCAACACTGTCCTTGCTCCTTGGATGCTACGGCTTTGCTGCCCAACCGGGTATTGGGGTGGGAGTAACCATGGCTCTGAGCTCCCCTGGTGTGCCTCCTGCAGGCTAAGGCTGGGGCTGGTGTGGGCTGTGGGCTAGTGGCTGGCCCTGTGGGCGTCATGTATGGTTGTATTGATGACGGTAGAGACAAAAGCCTCTCACTGTGTCACACGGGGCACTTTTTCTCACTCTGCAGGACATCCCGGGTCATGCTTAGTAGGGCACACAGCCACCGCAGCAAAACTGTTTGCAATGGAAAGCGACAATCTGAGCTCTAATTTGACACATACAGGTAGTAGGCCGAGGCTACCACTTTCACTGTTTTAAAAACGTTTTCCACCAACTTAGCAATATGACCCTGGTGACTGTATATCCTGGACTGTTCCTAAAAGATCACGCAGGCCTACACCATATCACACCTATCATTCTAATGATCAGCATGATTATTACCATGTGCAGCTATTTCATCAGTGCACCACTGTCAGTGTACAGTGGTGTAAATAAAAGGATGCTGCTACAGTACTACAACAGTCCCATGATGCCCTGCTGAACATGGCAGCTGTTTGGTCCCATCATGTCCTAGCATGTTGGAGTGTCCACACCGCAGGCATAAATAGGACCAGTTCATGACTCAACACTTTCAGCAAGGCCAAACGTACCCACAAGGCATCGCAGCGGAACTAATGTATGTGCGAGTCCGTGTGGTCAAGAGTAAACAAAAATTATACTGGTGTTTGCGTCAATAAGATCGTTGAGGAACATGGGAATGTCATCATTTTTTATTAGACTTTCAAATGAACTGATTCATAAAGTACTTTCAAATGAACTGATTCATGGAGTGCAGCTGATGGAGAAACCTTAAGGTAAAATTAAAAAATGATTAATTCCTTAGATGTAGACAACAGGCTTAACAATATTGGATAAGACAGCTGCCACGGTCAGTCTTGTCTCTTGAGACTGTTATAGTAGAATCACTTTATATAAAGTACACCTAATAAGGATAATGAAGGACATTAATTGCTGTGTTCAAAACAAAGACGATTCGGGGGAAACAAGTCCAATAATTAAATCTTTTTTTTTTTTTTCCATCTTCAACATCAATATTAGCTTATATTTTCTGCCGAGACAAGGGATGTTGCAGATGGCATTGTGGTGTAGTTTCTGAAGAAAACACTATTACTGTCCTCCCACACACTCCCATCAGCAGCAACAGCAAGCACACCCTGACCTGAACACACACACACACACACACACACACACACACACACACACACACACACACACACACACACACACACACACTTAGGGTTAGTACTTCAATACTGTACACTACTGCCACCAAGTGTCTCCTCTTAGGATTTTAAAAACATGCCGGAAATAGACAGCCATAATATAATTGAGACACCAGAAAAGCAGTGAAAGTTAATGATTTATCTACAAATACATTTTTATTGTCTATACACATATCATTTCATCCCAAGAGTCATAATAATAACATGATTGTCAGAAGCACGTGCAGGAAGACACAGAGGAAATAAATACATTACATTCTAGAAGGCAACAATCCCTTTGGACCCTTTCTAGATCAAATTCTATTTACACAATGCCAGATCACACACACACACACACACACACACAGAAAGCTTATCACTCAGTACTTTTTACAGCACACAGTCATCGATGTGGAGTAGTGCTCACTGCTCCTTACCCCTTCCCTAATGTACATGTCGCAGGAACCAAAGGAGACACGCGAGTGAATGTAAGTACCGTCTCGAAACTCAACTCAAGCCTTTAATCTATTGCCGGAAAGAGTTTTGTACTAGACAGTTGATGTGAAGCCTCAAAGTTACCAGGTGAAAAAGGCAGGCTGCTCCACAGAGTTCCCCTAGTCTGGTATGGGAGAGGGCTGGGATTCGGGGTGCTCTGCGGAGTGGGCCTTGCTAGGTATGCTGCCTGGGGGAACCGTTATGGTGGTGTGGTGACTTCTGTTGCTCTGTGTTCAGTCTCCACTGCCTTGTATTCAGAAGAGTTCTGATCATTTTGCTCCTGGCAACAGACAAGATAATATAACGTCATTGGCTAGTCAATCACGACAAAATGTTGTGGATACACTAAAGATATAACCAAACCATGCACTAAACTAGTAAACCAAACACGGGCACATAGGACATTTGACCACATTCACCACCGCATGTCACAAATACAGTGTGGAATTCACCTCTACAGTGCACACAAAGAGCAAACACAGTCTCACCTTTCTTTAGTTCACATGAAGGCGTGGGGAGAAATCGTTCACATATTGTCACTGTTAATCATACGATATAAAAAATAAATCCCATTGAAGTCAAATATTTAAAAGGTTATAAAAAAAAAAGAAAGAAGAAAAGAACATAAATTGGGCTTGAAATTCTTAAACTTTGGATTCGCCACATCTGAGGACAAGAGTTCTCATTGAGATTTGACACATCTGAGGACAAGAGTTCTCATTGAGATTTGACACATCTGAGGACAAGAGTTCTCATTGAGATTTGACACATCTGAGGACAAGAGTTCTCATTGAGATTTGACACATCTTTATAAGATGACTATCGTCCATCATCCTACCTGCAGTGGCTGTGTCTCTGAGGGTAGACTACTCTTGGCCATGCAGTACATCTCTCTGATCTGGCAGACAGCGAAGGCTATGGTGACCCAGGGGGATCCACTCAGCACCCAGGCCGGTCTGTTAACATCCTCCTGCTCCTCCTGGTGCTTGGTCTTCTTAGCCGGGGGACTAGGGTTAGAGAGGGGCACCATCACACCCACCTGGCAGTAGTAGTAGTAGTAGTAGTAGTAGTAGTAGTAGTAGTAGTAATTAGTAGTAGTAGTAGTACTAATAGTACACGTCATTGTCCCACAATGGGAAATTGGTTTGCTGAAAGAAGCAGTACAACAATTTGGAGAGTTCTGACCTGGTTCTGGTTCTGCATCAAGTCTATGGTAGCGATGGGAACTGGACTGGAAGGAACCGGAATGTTCTCTGCTGGCATCCTGTCCTCTATTGAGGGGAATACAATTTAGGTTATTTGTGTATGGTACACTGTTAAAAATACAGGTGGTTTGCAGTTCTATAAATATTTTGTTTTTAGTGCAATATATGAAGCAATCCACTAATCCATTCTATACAGAACAAATTCCTCGAACAGTGCAGGGTCTGTAAAAAAAAAAAAAAAATGAACTGAGGTGCTCTCCCCTCCCTCACCCTTTTCCTCGTTCTGTCCGGTCAGACATTGAATGAAGGAGAAGATGAGGAGTATCACCAGGGAAGCCATTCCAATCCCTCTGAACGTCTCTGCAGCTCCTGGAAAAAGACATGCACTTTACAGACACAGAAAAATCACAACGGTTACACTTCATGTTAAAGGTGTCATTTAACAGGGTTATGAAAGGGTTTTATACATCGTTTATAGACCGTTGATTATTAGTGGGCATGTATGTAGTTCATAACTGTGTAATAAATAGTATAACTCATTGGTTCTCAAAATCATGTTCTATTATAAAAACACGGCTGTATGTCAAGAGTTGCTACATTTCACGACTCAAATGGGACTGTCAAAAGGGGCCGTTGTTGTCGCAGCCGTACCAAAATAGTTGACGAAGACTCCCCCCACCATGGCCCCACAGCCCCGTCCCAGCCCCAGGTGTAGACCCTGGAGGATACCCTGGGCAGAGGTCCTCAGAGCTGGGGGCACCGCGGCACTCAGGTAGGAGATACAGGCTGCCCAAACGGACGCATGGGTCACACCTACAGTACAAAGAGACAGACAGAAAGACAGACAAAACAAAAAGGTTAGAAAAGTGAAATACTGTGTGTGGCTCAGTTGGTAGAGCATGGCGCTTACAAAGCCAGGGTTGTAGGTTTGATTCCCATGGGGAACAGTACGAAAAAGTACAAAAATCTATGCACTCACGACTGTAAGTAACTCTGCATAAGAGCGTCTGCTGAATTAGTATAATGTCAATGATGCCAGAGGACAAGCATTGATGGAGGTGTTAAACATTACACAGCGTATAAGGATAAAAATGCTTCTTCAAAGTAGGGGCGGCAGGTAGCCTAGCAGTTAAGAGTGTTGGGCCAGTAACCGAAAGGTCGCTGGTTTGAATCCCTGAGCCGACTAGGTGAAAAAATTTGTTGATGTGCTCT
Source organism: Oncorhynchus tshawytscha (assembly GCF_018296145.1). Classification (NCBI taxonomy): domain Eukaryota; kingdom Metazoa; phylum Chordata; class Actinopteri; order Salmoniformes; family Salmonidae; genus Oncorhynchus; species Oncorhynchus tshawytscha. The sequence continues at coordinate 10,280,338 of NC_056435.1, forward strand.
TGAGCAAGGCCCTCAACCCTAATTTCTCCTGTAAGTCACTCTGCATAAGAGTGTCTGCTAAAGGACAAAAAAAAACAACGTAAAATGTTATACATTATTTCAATAATAACGTCATATAGAAGAAAAAGCAGTCTGTCTTGTATTATTAGCGCCAATTGGGAAAACAATCTAACAGGAAACCTCGCCTCTCTTTTATTTAAGTCCTATAGACAAGGAAGTGTTGACACTTAGACTTCCATTCATCATTCGTCAGGCAGACGGACTTCTCATTCCGTGACCACAGATTCAAGACGTCGGATAGATATATACACACATCCTTACGCTGAAGTAACGGGGTGGTCATCTAACACTCCTCTAAGACAGAGTTCAGGAAGAAGCTATAGCACCAAAGCAAACAGTGCCTCTCACTAATGACTAGTAATAATGAGATCATTCTTATGTATTGAGTTTTTACTAGAAAAATTGTCATGAGGCGTAGGCCTATAAGACATTTTATCCACCACCGTTCAAAACACAACGCCATAGTTAAATTCCTTGCAAGAATCATGGGTGAGTACATTCACTATACAATACGGGGCCTCTGTCCTAGAGCAGGGGTTGGCAACAGGCTTTCTTTTTTGGCCCCCCAAAGTTTTTAGTAAAAAAAATACAAATAATCATCATATACACTACATGACCAAAAGTATGTGGACACATGCTCGTCGAACATCCCATTCCAAAATCACGGCCATTAATATGGAGTTGGTTCCCCTTTTGCTGCTATAACAGCCTCCACTCTTCTGGGAAGGCTTTCCACTAGATGTTGGAACATTGCTGTGGGGGCTTGCTTCCATTCAGCTACAAGAGCATTACTGAGGTCGGTCACTGGTGTTGGACGATTAGGCCTGGCTCGCAGTCGGCGTTCCAATTCATCCCAAAGGTGTTTGATGGGGTTGAGGTCAGGGTTCTGTGCAGGCCAGTCAAATTCTTCCACACCGATCTCGACAAACCATTTCTGTAATGGACCTTGCTTTGTACACGGGGGCATTGTCATGCTGAAACAGGAAAGGGCCTTTCCCAAACTGTTGCCACAAAGTTGGAAGCACAGAATCATCTAGAATGTCATTGTATCCTGTATCCTCGGGATCACTGGGGATCCCGAGTGGCGCAGTGGTCTAAGGCACTGCATCACAATGCTAGGTGTACCACTAGAGATTCTGGGTTCGAGTCCAGGCTCTGTCACAGCCGTCCGCGACCGGGAGCCGTAGCAACTCCTGTGGCAGGTCAGGCACAGTGCATGCTGTACAGTGTTTCCCCCGACACATTGGTGCGGCTGACTTCCGGGTGGGCATTGTGTCAAGAAGCAGTGCGGCTTGGTTGGGTTGTGTTTTGGAGGACACACGAGTCTCGACCTTCGTCTCTCCCAAGTCGGTATGGGAGTTGCAGCGATGAGACAAGAATGTAACTACCAATTGGATACCACGAAATTGGGGAGAAAAAGAGGTTATAAAAAATATTTCCCTTCACTGGAACTAAGGGGCCTAGCCCGAACCATGAAACACAACCCCAGACTATTATTCCTCCTCCACCAAACTTTACAGTGGGTACTTTGCATAGTAGTTTTGGGTTAAAAAAAAGAGTGTAAATTCACCAGGAATTCATCTAAAAATGTGTTTAATTTAGGAAGTCTGTTTGTACACCAAAAAAATATATAATACATGATTGTGTCTCAAAATACAATCTCTTTTTGGGCTTAGTTGTGGTCAATTTGCAGTGTACAAATTATAATTATTTTCTGGGCCCCGACCATTCTCTTCGACAAAAATCAGCCCACTCTGGATCTAGTTGCCTACCTCTGTCCTATTTGGTTATTTTGTACCCAAGGTGTCTGAAAGAGGGAGTGGAACAATATTATTCTCCTGTCCAGTGTTTGACAAGACCCATCCAACCTGCTCTTAAATAATCTTTCACCTGTAACCACAGAAAGACAAACAGGGGTAACATGGTGCCTATTCACTAGTCATATGACATTACCAGGATATCCTTATTCAATTTCCTTTTGTCGATACTGTCTTTTAATATGACCGTATTTGATGTGATACTGTAATGTCCTTTTCCCTTAAAATCAATATTAACATTCCTTTAAGTTATATCTTATCCTGTTCTTGTTTCGTTGGCATGGAAAAAGGTGTTTTAAAAGGCAGCGACTGCTTGAAATAACAGAGATTCCCATCCTAAGATGTACTTTACTGAGGCTCTACAGCCCTTAACAACGGACTCAAATTTGAACCTTTCCTCGGTCAGGTGTCAACAGGAAGTAACGTCAATATCGGACCTGCTCTCTCTTACCTTGCAAGACCTCCATAGGCAGAACTATCCATGCATTCTCCAAGTAAGAAATGTACAGGTAGCGTGCTGTGTTACATGCCAAGCCAATGTACAAGACCCTAAGTTAGGAAAACAGGGAGGAAAGAAAGAAATTAGTGATGAGATTTTCAGAGGTTAGGTACTCCGAGCAAAAGTTATTAAGAGGAAGCAAACAGATCAGCGTCTTTTGTCGTGTTAATTATCTCAGGTCCAAAGAGATGCCCTACTAGGCATAGTTAGTATGACTCTTTGCGTACAGTGCCCATTGAACTGGTGAGGCAAAAAGCAGTGGCACAAATTCCTCTTGAGACCTTTGCACTAATAGGTAACTGCATTACTTGCCGGGTTATAACCACCCAAAATGTTAAGAGAAGAATGTTTGTGCGTCAAAATGACATAGGTCACACAGAGCTGATAGAGTGACGGCCCTCTCTCCTTAAACATAACACCACACTCTCAAATGTCCCTGCTCTGTGCTAGGTCTGTCTGTCTGACTATAGTATACGCTGACTATAGTATAGGTCTGTGTGACGTTCAAGCAAGAGGCACTCTAAATGAACACGATTTACATGCAGCATGTCTAGCTGAGGTGAAACGGGATAGAAAATGTGGAAATCCTCACTTTCAGAAAATACTGTGTGCTTTGGTTGTTGTTGTTGCTGCTGCTGTTTCTGGTAAAAGATTTGGCTAAAAGATATGGATAATGCGATATCCCTTCCTCCACCACCCTCCCCAAAACAACAACAACAACAACAACCCCATCCTTACCTGATGTGTCCCACCAGCTCAATAAACTTATGACTGGTGAAGTAAGCAGCCAGCTCAGACACATGACTCAAAACCGAACACACACCAAACAGCGTGGTGGTCCCCTTCAGGTCCTCTAGATGCCAATACAGGAAGGTGAACACAAAGCCGTAACCGAAGCCCATGAACCAGGCGACGAATAGCACCGTGCTGTACTGAACACTACAGAACAGCCTGAGGAGGTCACTGTAGTGGAAAGGCTGTTCGGGGATGGTGGACTCTGGGGTGATGGGGGTCTGGTCCGAGGTGGAGCTCTCGCTCCCCTCTGGAGATGCCACGTTCCCGCCTACCTGTGTGAGAAAAATGAAGGTGTAAAACAAATAATAATAATAAAAAGATTCTATTTAAAGCAGTATTTACTACTGCTAAATAAATTCGAAAGACTATTCCACTTAGTGTGAGTTTTAATTTTCCAGTTGATTTACCTGTGGTATCTCTACCTTCTGGGGCCTCTGAGGCAACTCCTGTCTGTAGTCCCCACTGTCAAATCAAATCAAACTTCATTTAAAAGATCATTTAAAACCACCACACATTTACAGTAAAATAATCAAATGAAAGATATTAAAAACAAACAGCAATTGTATAAAATAGACGAATAAAAGTACATAAAACAAAAAGTAAGTCTAAAATAACAATACAATCATTGATTTAAGGCAAAGCTAAAAGGGTAGGGTTTCAAACATAATTTAATTGTGTCTGCCCCTATTACCTGTCGAAGTAGAATTGTGTTGCTACCACCAGGGCCAGGCCCATCATCACTCCAAACACTATGAAGGCCACCTGGACAAGGAATGAAAGAAAGAGAGAATGAGTGAATATATGAATGAGTGAACAACTGAACAAATTTAATTAACTCCGTTTGTATTTACGCATCAACTATGTTGCCCTTAGCGACCCATTGCTTATTATTTGTCACATGTTCAATGTCATACATTACCTGGTAGTTCTTATACTCGGGCAGGATACAGCCGACCACGCCGTCGATGAGCAGCGTAAGGTGGGTGTGGTCTATCCAGATACCCACTAGCAGCATGGTCACGCCCCAGCCAAGGGACCCCCACATTCTCTGCAGGCCGTAGCGGTCCCGGTGCTTCCCCAGGTACTGTAACGTCACCGTGTCCACAATGGTGACTGCCGGCGTGCTGAAGAACTCCCCCACGATGATGACCAAGAGGATTAGGAGAAAGATGCTCTCTACCTGATCCTCGTTGTACTCAATGATGTACTCTCTGGGTTGGGTGGGGGCAGGGGTAGTGGTTGCCATAGTTGTTGAAGTAGTATTTGGTGTAGCTTGAGTGGTATTGCCCTGCTCGTGAGGCACCAATTTGGAATGTGTGGTGGGGGCATGGTTAGGGGCAAGGGTGGGGGTTTTAGTGGTCAGTGGCATAGTTGTGGTATTCAGTAAAAGCTGAGTGGTATTGGCTTGCTCATTAGGCACCACTCTGGGTTGGGCATGGGTGGGGGTGTAAGTGGTTGTTGCCGTGGCATTGTTCGGCTCGTAAGACACCCCTGTGGATTGGGTGGTATTGCTATCAGCACCTCTTCTATGCCTGCGGCGTACACTATAGCCAGAATCACGGCCATTCAAAACAAAAAGGAAGCTAGGAAAGTAACTTCGAAACAAATCCCGACGACTTCTCCTCGTGTGATTGGTGGAAACGTCCGGTAGCGAGCCGTTAATTGGTATCATTGTCGTCAAGGGGAGTATTGGTGGAGCCACAGTGGTGATGTCCACCTTCTCCTTACAGACCATGGCAGCTGGTTTGACAAAGCCGATGCCACAGTTGAACACCAACCAACACAGCACAGAGAACAGCAACAATGGCTTCCCTTTCTTAAAACGATCGGCCACCACTCCCCAGAATGGCGCACTGCAGAACTCTATAAAGTACCGGATCCCAACCAACAGTCCACTACGGCTTGGCGACATCCCGAGCTGCTTGTAGTAGACGGCTAGGAGTGGGTGCAGGGAACCGTATGCTGCATAGAAGAAGAAGTAGAAGATCTTGGAGATGAGGAGCTGGGAGTTGACTCGAAGGCACATCCTCTCAAAGCAGCCTAGGTCTTTCAGTGGCGAGGCCATGGGTGTCTCTGGAGCAGACTGTGTGTCTGATGCTGCAGCAGACACTGGCTCTCGGTCGGTCTGCAGCTCCAGGGAAAGAGTGTTGAAGGGTTCGTCCAGGACGTACTTCCTCTTCTGGTCCTCTTCGTCGTCCGATAGGATTAGCACTTTGTCGTCCGCAGCCATCTCTGGAAGGCAGGAAGTTAGATTCATGTTTACTGGAACCTAAACAGTAGGCTACATTGATTATCATAAGCATACAGTCTATGTGTAGAAATATTGATGTTACGCATATTGATGTTACACAGGGAACGGAAACCACTTGTTACTTACCTACTTCATGTACTTGATGTGATGGTTAACAATATGCATAGTAAAGTTTGCTTAACTAATATATATATATATATATATATATATATTTGTTTTCGTGATTACAACACAAAGCATATTGAAACACTATGCTATACAGTAAATATGTTTAGCATAGAATTGGCTACAATAAATGTTAGGCTTCAACAAGTTGCACAAGTGGTGTAACAAATATAGTAACATTGTTACAGCCTAATAACTCATGTTGATCGTGAGTGGGAATGTCATATCAGAAGAACTGGTGAAACCGGTGAAAAAATACATTTCACCGTCCAATGCGGAAGTGTAAACGAAATGCATGTTGCACTGTCAAATAACACTTCACACCAAATTGAAGAAATAAAAGTACGTTTACTTTAAACAGTGCTGAACAGCGCACTTAAATCATACTATTGTAGATACGCAATCAAATAAAATAAAACGACAGTTTCTCTTTAAATTGGAAATGAGCTTGGACGCCGATGATCTCATCAATCTTACCTGCAAAAGTCCCCGGTCCGCGTTCCTATTCTTTCAACCTTGACTACGCAGGTTCGGCGGTGGCAGTTGTGTCTCCCCGTCTGAAATCGAAAGCTTTCTGCATTGCCTACAATGCAGCTTATTCCGTCGTTATCCTATGCATCCATGATACCGATGATATACCATAAGTAATATCCTTAATAAACACATCCTAGTTCAGGCCATTTCGCTTAGACTGGAACTCCGAACTCGATTCGCCCAGACGATGGGCCTCGTGTGACGCCTCTGCTATCTGTTAAAGCGAACCCAACCTCCCAAATAGTGTCCCCGCTGCCCGTCAACATACACCAACTACTACTGTAAATGCATTAAGAGCATGTTTATAACGAAGTGTGAAGGCAAGATGTGCAATTGTTATTGTTTCTAATATATATATGTATATATATATATATATATATATATATATATATATATATATATATATATAATGTATATTTCTTACATCATAAAGGAAATGGATAGAGTACAATGCGGCTAGTGAACATTTCAATCGCGTTGAATTTATTATTTTTCACACCGTTACTATTGTTCATATTGTATTTCAAAGTATCTAATAGAACACTACAAATTCTGGTATTATTACAAATGCAAAACCTGTACATATTGAGTAATTGATTAATGCATTTGTGTACAATAAATACTTGGTGAAATTGTACAATAGCCTACTAAATGCCCTTTAAAATATGACGCTTATAACTGTCTCAGATAGATATTTTCTTTGTGTTTACTGTACAAATGTATTAAAAGGATTGTGTTGCCGAGAAGAAGTCAATCCCTAGTGATCTGAGTCAGACAAGTTGCCCTGCTCCGTCCAATGCTTTCCCCTCTTCTTCTTCTTTCTCTTCCTCTCCGCCATGACGATGGCCCCCAACACTGTTATCATCACAGTGATCGTGATAATCAGCACAATAACCACCTCGGCGATACACAGCTCCGTATCCACATCCATCAACCTGTAGTTCGCTAGTTCTGTCGGAGCATTACAGCTAAGATTATAGTAATCATCCAAGAACAGCCTTTGAACACTTCTAAGTTTGTGGAACACTTTCTGCAGGTCACAATTGCAGTTCCAGGGGTTTCCTTCCAACAGGATATGGGTACTGTAGGTGTGGATGCTTAGGAAGGTCTTGAAGTAGATGGTGCTCATCTGGTTGTGGGCCAGGTTGAGCAGGGCCAGGGAGGTCATGGGTGTGAAGACACCCTCTTGGGTCTTGTTGATCTGGTTCCCCTGCAGGTTGAGGACCTCCAGGGACTTCAGCATGGAGAACACCCCATTGTTCAGGGAGACGAGATGGTTGCCCTCCAGGTGGAGCTGCCGCAAGGTGGACATGGAGCCAAAGGACCTCACCTGGATGGAATAGAACAGAATAAAATAAAACACAATACAATATAGTAAAATACAACGGAATAGAATTGAATTGTATAAGTCCTGTATCACTTTATTTGATGTTGATCAACAAAAGTAAAAACGACCTCACCTGGATGTTATGGATGGCGTTGCCAGTAAGGTTGAGCCTCTGTAGGCCATCCAGGTGCATGAAGCTCTTGCTGTGCAGGGTGTGCAGGTGGTTGTGGCTCAGCTGCAGCTCTCTCAGAGCATTCAGGCCCAGGGAGAAGCTCTCGCTCAGGGACGAGATCCTGTTTAATCAATCGATAAATCAATCAATGAATCTATCCAGCCATCCATCAAATTTAATTGACAAAGCCCCTTTGACATGAACAGTTGTCACAAAGTGCTTTACAGTAACCCGGACCAAGACCTCAAAAGAGCAAAGCAAAAACAAGAGCACGGGGGCCAGGAAAAACATCCCACTACCTGTTACAACTCAGGTCCAACTTCTGAAGGAACTCTAGCTGGGTGAAGGCCCCGTCGGCGACAGCGCTGATGTTGTTGTCCTTTATAAGCAGAACCCTCAGTTTGCGTTCCATTCGGAAGGAACTCTTCGGAATAAAGGTTAGAAGGTTCACAGACAGGTCCAGGTGTTCCGTGTAAGGAGGGATGTGGTTGGGCAGTTGGGTAAAGAGGGCGTTAGTGCACGTGGTGAGTTTCAGTTCCTCGTGACAGTCGCAGCCTTTCTCGCACGGGCTGCTGCGAGACTTGGAGTAAACCGCCATCAACAGTAGGAGACTAAAGAAGTACTGCATTTTGGCCCCTTACGCCTGAAAAAACGAGACAGAGAAAGTGTGGTAACGCTTAACATAAAGTTGTTGTACCTGTGTATTAAGGCTGTAAGTACACTAGCAACTGCAGTCTATTTGCATGTTGTTGTGTAGTAATTTCGGAACGGGATTCTAGATAGCGTAATGGAGGTGAGTAAATATAGCCCTGAAAACGTTCAGGAAGTATGCTACCATTTATACAAGTATCCCTGACACAACAGTCTACAACAAAGCATCCAATTTGACCAAATATGGCAATTTGGCCGTAATAAAATAAAGAGAAAACATGAACGCCTTACATGTGTGAGGAGCAGCAGATCTGTCTTTATTCACCCCGCTGTTGTTCTATCAACAAACTGTCTGGTGGAAAACGTACCGAGGGAACCAGATGGCCCTCAGAACGCAGACAGAAGGGTGGCCTTATTGTTCAGGGCTGTTGCTGTTGAGAGAGAGAGAGAGAGAGAGAGAGAGAGAGTCAATCATTCACATCTCTGATGAGGAGGGGACTGGAGAGGAGAGGAGAGGAGAGGAGAGGAGAGGAGAGGAGAGGAGAGGAGAGGAGAGGAGAGGAGAGGGAGAGGAGAGGAGAGGAGAGGAGAGGAGAGGAGAGGAGAGGAGAGGAGAGGAGAGGAGAGGAGAGGAGAGGAGAGGAGAGGGGGTTTAAAGAGATTGCTTGTGAACTGGGGCAACATCTGAGAATAAGGCGACACTTCCCTCTTTAAAACATGAGTGTGTGGGTTTTGCGATTTAAGGACAGCAGGTGTCTACAGGGGTGGAAGGGAGTGAGATGATCCACGATTTATGTAGCCTAGTTGATGAATCAGATATTTATCTGCTGAACCTGTTGAACTGCAGTGAGACAGATGATAGTAATTCCAACCAAATCCCTAACTTAGTTTCTATCCTTCAACGAATCCATCCACCGATATTAGTCTGACATCTCAGTTTACCCACATAAGCCTTTTCCCGATCACCATGTGAAAGACAGAAATGGTTTCTTCATGGTGGATGCTTGTGGATAGCTAGCTTCTCCTCTACGTATCTGTTGTGTTGTGTAGCTCAGTTAGCAAGTGCATGGAGCTAGCATCCACAATGCTGTGGGTTCAATTCCTGGGTGTATTAAATACACACACAGCCTACTAAAAAGGTATGCATTCCCTGAACTCTAAGTTGCTTTAGATCAGAGTTTCCCAAACTCGGTCCTGGGGCCTCCACTGGGTACATGTTTTGTTTTCCCCCCTGTGCTACACAGCTTATTCAAATAATCAACTCATCATCAAGCTTTGACTATTTGAAATCAGCTGTCACAGTTGCTAGGGAAAAAACCAAGACGTGGACCCAGAGGGGGCCCCAGGACCGAGTTTGGGAGACCCTGTTTTAGATAATAGCGTCTGCTCAGTGGCATACATAATCCAATGACTGTAGATCAGGTGTCTGCTATGAAAGAGAAGTTAGACAGAGTTGTGTAGGGGTTTGAGTTTCATTCTGGCCCCTGGTTTTCCAGCAAGGCCTGACCTGGACATCTGTCTGTGACTGGAAACAAAGTATTGATATTTCAATATAACAGATCTTTAGTCTGCCACACAAATTGTACACTGAACAAAAATATAAACGCAACATGCAACAATTTCTGAGTTACAGTTCATATAAGGAAATCAGTCAATTGAAATAAAATCATTAGGCCCTAATCTATGGATGTCACATGACTGGGAATACAGATATGCATCTGGGGGTTACAAATATCTTTAAAAAAAGTAGGGGTGTGGATCAGAAAACTAGTCAGTTTCTGGTGTGACCACCGTTTGCTGCATGCAGCGCAACACATCTCCTTCGCATAGAGCTGATTAGGAAGTTGATCGTGGCCTGTGGAATGTTGTCGCACTCTTCTTCAATGTCTGTGTGAAGTTTCTGGAGATTGGCGGGAACAGGAAGACGCTGTCATACACGTCGATCCAGAGCATCCCACACATGCTCAATTGGTGACATGTCTGGTGAGTATGCAGTCCATAGAAGAACTAGGACATTTTCAGCTTCCAGGAATTGTGACATGTGACATGGGGCTGTGCATTATCATGCTGAAACATAAGGTGAGGGAGGCGAATGAATGGCACGACAATGGGCCTCAGGATCTCGTCATGGCATTCAAATTGCCATCGATAAAATGCAATCGTGTTTGTTGTCCATAGCTTATGCGTCTTGCAGATGAAGCCAAATGTGGAGGTCCTGGACTGGCGTGGTGACATGTGGTCTGCAGTTGTGTGGCCGGTTGGACGTACTGCCAAATTCTCTATAAAAACATGGGAAATGGCTTATGGTAGAGAAATTAACATTAAATTCTCTGGCAACAGCTCCGGTGGACATTCCTGCATGCCAATTGCACGCTCCCTCAAAACTTGAGACATCTATGGCATTGTGTTGTGTGACAAAACTGCACATTTTAGTGTGGCCTTTTGTTGTCCCCAGCACAAGGTGCACCTGTGTAATAACCATGTTGTTTAATTAGCTTCTTGATATGCCACACCTGTCAGGTGGATGGATTCTCTTGGCTAAGAAATAAGATTTTTGTGCTTATGGAACATTTCTGGGATCTTTTATTTCAGTTCATGAAACATGGGACCAACACTTTACATTTTGTGTATGTATTTTTGTTCACTATACTTATAGAAGACTGACTGGACAGATTATAGATCATATTTAGTTACATGCCTAATGCAAAGTAAGTGTGTGCAATTGATATACATTATTTTAACATTCCATAAAATATATACTTTTTACTAAGTAGTGTACTACCCTAATCGTGTTTGGATATCTTTACTTTTGCAATATTATTTTACCTTATTATCTCACTGAAACAACATCCCATTACTCTAATTTCCCCTATGGCTTTTCTGTTGGTGGATTGACTTCTTTTGCATCAACAATACCTTTTGAATGATGCCAAAAGTCAAACACATAATGTCATGTTTGTGGAGGGAAACAACAGTCAATGTAAAAGATTAATAACACATACCTTTTCCTGCTTGTCCTCTGAACAGTGTTGTACATCCCGTGACATCCAGGGTTTTATCTGTTGTCCACATGTAAGAACAGAGAGAGGGCCGGTACTGGAAGGAGTGCATCGGTAAGCCTCCCCCTTATAAGTCCTATAAACAAAGGATGGTCTCTGTCAGAGCCACAAGACTACAGCTGCAAGAAGGCAACCTCACAGGGGCCAAATCAATGTAAATATCTCTATAAGTAGTCAGCAGCATCAGAAGACTTGTGAATTACTGCAAGAATACCACTGATGAATTTGTCATCCCCGCCCCGGATTACACAGACCGCAGTGATGGTGACGTCACCGTGCTCCACATTGCCCTTGATCTGTCCGAGTGTCCCAGAGTCTCATCTGTCACTGCGGTGTGATGGAACAGGGGTTGTCATGGAGACACCTGTCACCTGCTCCAGCCTAGCTGTGGGATACATGATTGATTAAAGACATGATTTTGGCCAACAGCTGGACCAGTTGGATTGAGAGAACGTCCAATGGAAGCTCACAGGTGCCGGGATGACCTCTCTAGACATTCTATATCATGGTTCTGTAGTAGGATACACCTCTACACACCGTGCTGCCAGACCTGTAGGGACAATGGATGTGTCAGTAGAAATAACGAGTGACCTAAGTGAAATCAACATTCTAACATTAGACCCAGTTATTTCCAATTCCACCCATTCCACAGCCATCTAAAGATGAAAGATAGTGGTGGATGAATGTGTGTAAAAATCTACATTAAATCTACATGGATGCCTGAATCAGATCTTTATTAGAAGCATAACGCAGCCCAGACAAACGGGGGGGGGGCATAAATGGGTTGTGGTGGTTGTGATGTATAATGACTCCTCCTGTGATTCTGTTGTTGACCAGCAGAGGGTAGCAGTCACTCGTTTAAAATCAATACACACCAAGCTATTTTACAGTACCTTCTAGCTTTGAATTTGGTACTGCATGTACCAACTGCTATTGTATTTTTGCTGTCATGTTGATCATGTCAAGTGAAGAGTGTCATGTGGTATTCAGATAGTTTCCTATCCTCATTGTATGCCAGCGCAATGGCACCCTATTCCCTATACAGAGCACTACTTCTGACCAGAGCCCTATGGTCCCCAAACAAAAGTAGTGCAATAGGGGACTCAAGCAATGTTTGGGTCACATTTGATCAGCACATTGAAATACATTAGAACGACTGTCTGAGGACCTCTAGTCCTGCCAATGGTCCTCACATGTCAAGGCTCAGGAGAAAACCCAGATGCAGACAGTTTCGAAGTAACAAACGTTTATTACAGAAACAGGGGGGGGGGGCAGGAAAATGACAGGTCAGAGGTCAGTGGTCCAGAGCAGAGTCTGAAAGGTACAGAACGGCAGGCAGGCTAAGGGTCAGGGCAAGCAGAGGTCAGTAATCTAGTGTGGTGTGACAAGTTACAGAATGGCAGGCAGGCTCAGGGTCAGGGCAGGCAGAATGGTCAAACACATGGTCAAAGAAAGATAGAAAACAGGAACTAGAGAAAGACTAGAGCCCGGGAAAAACGTGGGCAGGCTTGACGAAACAAAACGAAAAGGCAACAGACAAACAGAGAAAATAGGTATAAGTACACTGGGGATAATGGGGAAGATGGGTGATACCTGGAGGGGGGTGGAGACAAGCACAAAGACAGGTGAAACAGATCAGGGTGTGACACTCACAGATCCATCAGACCAGTTTCCACCAGCATGCATTAGCCTGCAAATGAGACTAGAGAGAGAGAGAGAGGGAGAGAGAGAGAGAGAGAGAGAGAGAGAGAGAGAGAGAGAGAGAGAGAGAGAGAGAGAGAGAACAATAGAAAGGAGAGAGAGAAAGAAAGAAAGAGAAAGAAGAGAGAGAGAGAGAGAGAGAGATAGAGGGAGAGGGAGAGAGAGAGAACAAGAGAAAGAGAGAGAGAGAGAAAGAAAGAGAAAGAGGAGAGGAGAGAGAGAGAGAACAAGAGAAAGAGAGAACAAGAGAGGGAGAGAAGAAAGAAAGAAAGAGAAGAACGAAAGAGGAGAGAGAGAGAAGAGAGAGAACAAGAGAAAAGAGAAAGAAAGAAAGAGAAAGAGGGAGAGAGAGAGAGAGAGAGAAGTAAGTGAACCTACCAATGATCCTGTGCACTTTGACTCAACAGACAGAAGCTTATGGCCAATTTGAGCAGTTTAATTTGAAATAGAACATGTGTGGGGTGATCAGAGTTTATGGGAATGTGTGAGAAAGAGCTGTGAAAACAGTCACTTTGCACTCCAAACCAAGCTGTCTAAGCTGTCCAGGCTGTCCAACAAACTTGGTAACATTTGCAGCAGCGTAACGTAACTTGCTGCAGTGTTCTTATTTTTAGCTGTAGGAACAGATTGGGAGCAGCAGGATGGCCAGACTGAACGTTCACACTAACCAACGTCAAATGTAGCACCTCACACAGACAGACAGCGAGGAAGAGTGTGTGTGTGTGTGTGTGTGTGTGTGTGTGTGTGTGTGTGTGTGGAAGGAAGGAAGAAGGAGGGAATTAACATAGCCAGTGCTGATTGTATGCGACTCATGTCAACATCCAACCACAACAAGGGGAGTGGGCCAGGGATCCACAGATGTGGCACTGGGACTGGGACTGGGACTGGGACTGGGACTGGGACTGGGACTGGGACTGGGACTGCCATGACTCATTCCTATGAGGTGTTAGTAGAAAACACATGCCTCAAATACTGTTCAGCCTTCTGTTAGAGGAAATGGTGCTATAGGCTATAGGCTATATAACTAAATTGGTAAATAATGCCCTGTGGCACCGGGCGGTTAGCCAGCCAAGCGGTAAAGAGACACTAAGGTAGGCAGCAAGCCACGCATGACTGGAGACCTGCTTCAGCTGCGCAGCGTATGTGTTGTTGTGGCCCAACAAATGATATCCGCTGTTTGAATGACACACCAAACACGCAGGCCCAACCGACCCACAAACACATGCTCAGTCACGCTTGTATAACACATAACACATACAGAGAGAGCTACACACACACACACACACACACACACACACACACACACACACACACACACACACACACACACACACACACACACACACACACACACACACACACACACACACACACACACACATTGTTGAATGTGGGTCAAAAAGACCCACAGGAATTTGTTTTGATTTCTCCTTATTCTGTTATGTGGATATTACAATGTGTTATATAGAGACACGTTGAATAATGTGGACCATGTTTTTCTTTCCCTGTGTGACTCAGTCGGTAGAGCATGGTGCTTGCAACACCAAAGTTGTGGGTTCGATTCCCGCTGTGGCCACCCAATACAAAAAAAATGTGCGCATGCATGACAGTAGGTTGCTATGGGGGAAAGGGTCTGCCAGATGGCGTATATTATCTCTACACGGTATACGATTGTGGGGAGACCTCTTGTGTGGTGTTTGGCAAAGATATGCAACAGATCCCACTGGTTCATGCAGTCAGCTACCGAGTAATGCTTTGTTGGAGAGGATTTCCTCAAACCTGTGGAACTAATGTGGAGTTAGGTCAACTCAGGAGTAAATTGTTTGTACAAACATCATTTAATATGGGACTATGGTATTAGGTGGATTATGGTCACACAATGTGACTCTTTCACAGGGTTTTGGAAGGAATTCCTAGCACTTGCCTTGATTGTGCAAGGCATGCACACACGCACACGCACGCACGCACGCACACACACACACACACAGTCTTGTATAGCTAACCTTGTAGGGTCACACAATTCCGTCCCATTCAAAATCCTGTTAACCATAACCCTAACCCCTAACCCTAAACCTTACCCTAGCTCCTAACCCTAACCCTGGCACTAATTCTAACCTTAAACCTAAAGCCCGTAGAAATAGTATTTCACCTTGTGGACGCACACACACACACGCACACACGCACACACATACGCACACACGCACACAGGGTTCTAATATTATCTTACATATGACTTAATCCTTAGGTTTTTATCTATGCTGTCGTTGGAGGGAATTACACAAAATAAAACATAAGCAGATGAAATCAGAATAACAACCATATCGGAACAACAGAGGACCAAGGAACATTTGCTCCCTTTCAGAAAGCCTTTGATAAAACCAAGAGAGATTCACTTTCCCTTGGCTAACCCAGATGGTTAGTGAACCTGACAATTCAGAGCAGGATGACACACAGAAATGGGCCGAGATGGAAGAGAAGGAACTGAGGAGGGAAAACTACCAGGAGGGAATTTTTGGAGAAAGGTCACTGTGGTGATGGGGTAATTCATATGTAAATATTTGGATGTGTCGTTCTGCTGAGGAACAGGATGCATCCGTGCGTCAGAGGCTGATTGGCAAGACTGAATCAGTGGTCCATCTGGGCTGAGAGGGGAGGAATGAATTCCTGTTGAGTTTAGAGGCAGAGAGAAGATGGAGAGGGAGAGAGGAGTAGGGGAGAAGGTAGAGGGGACAGAGAGAGGAGGGGAGAGAGAGGGTAGGGGGAGGGAGAGGAGTAGGGGACAGAGAGGGGAGAGAGGGAGAGAGGAGTAGGGGAGAAGGTAGAGGGGACAGAGAGGGAGAGAGGATTAGGGGAGAAGGTAGAGGGGACAGAGAGGGAGAGAGGAGTAGGGCAGAAGGTAGAGGGGACAGAGAGGGAGAGAGGAGTAGGGGAGAAGGTAGAGGGGACAGAGAGGGAGAGAGGAGTAGGGGAGAAGGTAGAGGGGACAGAGAGGGAGGGAGAGAGGAGTAGGGGAGAAGGTAGAGGGGACAGAGAGGGAGAGAGGAGTAGGGGAGAAGGTAGAGGGGACAGAGAGGGAGAGAGGAGTAGGGGAGAAGGTAGAGGGGACAGAGAGGGAGAGAGGAGTAGGGGAGAAGGTTGAGGGGACAGAGAGGGATGTGAGACAGAGGGGAGAGAGTTTAAGGGGAGGGAAGGAGGAGAGGGGAGAGATGGGAAGACAGGGAGAGAGAGGGAGAGAAGGGAGAGAGGGGGAGAGAGGTGGAGAGAGGTGGAGAGAGGGGACTGACTATGTCATCAAGGCTTAAACCTGCTTCATGTCCATTCTTCCATTTTTTTCTCTTACTTCCTTTTTTGTATACTTTATTAGATTAGAAAATGTAATAGTCACATGTACAGGGTTGCAGATGTAATTGCAGGGTACAGTGACATTCTTGAGGGGGGGTGTCTATAGGGGGAGCAGCCAGGGGAGCAAGTGAGGGAGGGGGACAGGGAGAGCAGGTAGCTGACTAGTGGTGGATAGTGGATATTCTGCATGATAAATGTCCATTGGGGTGGGGGTAGGGTAAAAATGTCAGTATAGGGGAGGGGGGGGGGATCCATAGGGGGAGCAGCAGGGAAGTAGGTGGAGCAGGTAGCTGACTAGTGGTTGCTATTCAGCAGCTTGATGGTCTAGCGGGTAGAAGCTATTGGCCAGTCGTACATGATGATTCTGTAATGAGTGATGGAAATGAGGAGAACAGGCCATGTTCAGCCATGAGGAGAACAGGCCATGGCTCGGGTGGCTGGGGTCCCTGATGATCTTCCTGGCCTTCCTGCAATACCTGGTGTTGTAGGTGTCCTGGAGGGCAGGCTGTGTGCACCCAAGCGCCGTGTGTTGCGACAGAGGTGTAGTTGCTGTACCAGGCTATAATGCCTGGTACAGTAGAACACTGTGAGGGCTCTCGGGGACATGACAAATTTCTTCAGCATCCTGAGGTTGAGGAGTCGCTGTCGTGCCTTCTTCACCACGGTGTAGGTGTGCTCTGACCATTTCAGCTCCTCTGAGATGTGTACGCAGAGGAACTTCAAGTTTTTGACCGTCTCTCTCTCTGTCCCCGTTGATGAGGATGGGGACATGCCCAGCCTGGTTCCTCCTGAAGTCCACGATCAGCTCCTTTGTTTTGCTGACATTGAGGGAGAGGTTGTTTACCTGGCACCACACCATCAGAGTGCCTACCCCCTCCCTGTAGGCCATCCCGTCATTGTTGGTAATCAGACCTACTACTGACACGCAATCAGCGAACTTGAGGATGGAGTGGGAACTATGTGAGGCCACGCATTCGCGGGTATACAGGGAGTACAGGAGAGGACTGAGGACGCACACTTGTGGGGCCCCCGTGTTGAGAATCAGTGTCGAGGAGGTAATGTGGCCTAATTCACAGCCCGTCAGGAAGTCCAGGACCCAGTTGCATATGGAGGAGTTCAGACCCAGGGCTGTGAGCTTGATGGTCAGCGTAGAGCACAGAACCAACCAAACCATCCTTTTGGTTGGTAGCTAGGTAAGTTAGGTCATTGTCATGCGGCTGGAGCTGGGGTTACAGAGGAAGCAGGCTGCCAGGCAGACTATTAAAGTGACGGTACACATTACACAGCTGAGTGAACTGAGGTGAGACAGAGAACATCTCCAGACAGAACCACGGTCGATAAAGAAAACACCTCCGGGGGAGAGAAGGGAGAAGGGTGTGTGTGCCTGTGTGTGTGTGTTTATGTATGTTTGTGTGTGTGTTTGTATAGTGCCTGTAACAATTTTCTGGAATTCTCTGTAAATGATGTGTGCATGTGAGTGTGTGCGTGCACGCACAAGTGTGTTTGTGTGTGTGTGTAGTATATGGAGGAAGACTGGACAGCCAGGTACAGATGTAGGATCTTAATTTGATCACTCTGTTGCAGGAGAACTTGATTCAATGCAGAAAATGTCTAACTTGTAGTGTATTTGAAGTTGAAAAGGGTTTTTGAAGTTTGTAATTTCTACTTGCAAATTTCAGATTTGATTTTTCCTCACGAAAAAATGACGACGCGTTTTAGATCATGTGATGCATCATCAGGGGATGGTTTCTCTATGTTGAAAGTTACAGTGCCTTGCGAAAGTATTCGGCCCCCTTGAACTTTGCGGCCTTTTGCCACATTTCAGGCTTCAAACATAAAGATATAAAACTGTATTTTTTTGTGAAGAATCAACAACAAGTGGGACACAATCATGAAGTGGAACGACATTTATTGGATATTTCAAACTTTTTTAACAAATCAAAAATTGAAAAATTGGGCGTGCAAAATTATTCAGCCCCTTTACTTTCAGTGCAGCAAACTCTCTCCAGAAGTTCAGTGAGGATCTCTGAATGATCCAATGTTGACCTAAATGACTAATGATGATAAATACAATCCACCTGTGTGTAATCAAGTCTCCGTATAAATGCACCTGCACTGTGATAGTCTCAGAGGTCCGTTAAAAGCGCAGAGAGCATCATGAAGAACAAGAAACACACCAGGCAGGTCCGAGATACTGTTGTGAAGAAGTTTAAAGCCGGATTTGGATACAAAAAGATTTCCCAAGCTTTAAACATCCCAAGGAGCACTGTGCAAGCGATAATATTGAAATGGAAGGAGTATCAGACCACTGTAAATCTACCAAGACCTGGCCGTCCCTCTAAACTTTCAGCTCATACAAGGAGAAGACTGATCAGAGATGCAGCCAAGAGGCCCATGATCACTCTGGATGAACTGCAGAGATCTACAGCTGAGGTGGGAGACTCTGTCCATAGGACAACAATCAGTCGTATATTGCACAAATCTGGCCTTTATGGAAGAGTGGCAAGAAGAAAGCCATTTCTTAAAGATATCCATAAAAAGTGTCGTTTAAAGTTTGCCACAAGCCACCTGGGAGACACACCAAACATGTGGAAGAAGGTGCTCTGGTCAGATGAAACCAAAATTGAACTTTTTGGCAACAATGCAAAACGTTATGTTTGGCGTAAAAGCAACACAGCTCATCACCCTGAACACACCATCCCCACTGTCAAACATGGTGGTGGCAGCATCATGGTTTGGGCCTGCTTTTCTTCAGCAGGGACAGGGAAGATGGTTAAAATTGATGGGAAGATGGATGGAGCCAAATACAGGACCATTCTGGAAGAAAACCTGATGGAGTGTACAAAAGACCTGAGACTGGGACGGAGATTTGTCTTTCAACAAGACAATGATCCAAAACATAAAGCAAAATCTACAATGGAATGGTTCAAAAATAAACATATCCAGGTGTTAGAATGGCCAAGTCAAAGTCCAGACCTGAATCCAATCGAGAATCTGTGGAAAGAACTGAAAACTGCTGTTCACAAATGCTCTCCATCCAACCTCACTGAGCTCGAGTTGTTTTGCAAGGAGGAATGGGAAAAAATTTCAGTCTCTCGATGTGCAAAACTGATAGAGACATACCCCAAGCGACTTACAGCTGTAATCGCAGCAAAAGGTGGCGCTACAAAGTATTAACTTAAGGGGGCTGAATAATTTTGCACGCCCAAATTTTCAGTTTTTGATTTGTTAAAAAAGTTTGAAATATCCAATAAATGTTGTTCCACTTCATGATTGTGTCCCACTTGTTGTTGATTCTTCACAAAAAAGACAGTTTTATATCTTTATGTTTGAAGCCTGAAATGTGGCAAAACGTCGCAAAGTTCAAGGGGGCCGAATACTTTCGCAAGGCACTGTACATATCTCGAAATCCGGATTGCTGACAAGCCAAACATTTTGGGACTACAGTATGTCAACAATGAACTAATGAAACCAAATACGAAAATAGAGTTTTTGGGTGGAGTTTTCCTCTAAGATCCTACATCTGTAGGCAGTGGATATTTTTCAAACCTAGAATTGGCTCCCAGTGCCAGTCTATGAAGCACTCTGCTGTCACTTCCTATCTCATCAAGGCAACAGGAGATGGTCTTTCTCTGCTCTCCTCCTCCTCCTCCTTTCCTCTTACAGCTCTGTCCTCTGTCTGTTGCAGGTGTCTTTGGTAACAAGTGCAAGGCATAGACAGTATTGCTGTCTGTATGCACAGCCTGGTTTGAATGAGTAATTACAGTCACTAGCACTGAATGTACAGTATAGACATATACCTGTATGCTGTAATTGAGGAACGCTCAACTCCCTTCTCTTATACCGAGGCAGAGTTGAGTGTTGTTAACTGGTTGTAGGATTTGCTAGCAACAACATTGAGTCACCATCAGTCGATGCTTGTAAAAAATGTCAATTCTGAAAACGCTGTACCAGTGGAGGCTGCTGAGGGGAGGAAGGCTCATAATAATGACCAGAACGGAGTAAATGGAATGATCACATCAAACACATAAAAACCATGTGTTTGATTTATTTCAAATCTAATCAAATGTATTTATATAGCCCTTCGTACATCAGCTGATATCTCAAAGTGCTGTACAGAAACCCAGCCTAAAACCCCAAACAGCAAGCAATGCAGGTGTAGAAGCATTTATTTGATACCATTCCACTTGTCCCACTCCAGTCATTACCACGAGCACATCCTCCCCAATTAAGGTGCCACCAGCCTCCTGTGACATGTACCTGTGTTTGTCCTGTACAACCGTGGTCCTTTCCACAGGGTGCAGAAATTCATACTTCGAATAAAAACTTCTATTTGGAAACAACCGCCAACTTTTTCCTCCTTTGTGTTGCTCAACTAAGCATGAATGGTCATGTGCCAACTGAATGTCAGATTACGTAGTACGAATTTCAACATCCCATGGAAAGACCGCAGTTGTACAGGACAAACGTAGGTACAGGTAAGCGTTTTCAGATTTTCTGAGTTGACCTTCTTACAAGAATCGACTGATAGTGACTCACTGTTGTTGCTAAGAAATCCCACGACCAGCCATCAAAACCATACCCCATATTGTGTAGTTTATCTTCCACTGAGTGAATATGACCTCGAA
Organism: Oncorhynchus tshawytscha; assembly: GCF_018296145.1. NCBI lineage: Eukaryota > Metazoa > Chordata > Actinopteri > Salmoniformes > Salmonidae > Oncorhynchus > Oncorhynchus tshawytscha. The sequence goes on from NC_056435.1 coordinate 10,301,339, forward strand.
GACAAATCTCTGAGCATGTAGCAGATGGTACACACGCACGCACACACACACACACGCACACACACACACACACGCACACACACACACACACACACACACACACACACACACACACACACACACACACACACACACACACACACACACACACACACACACACACACACACACACACACACACACACACACACACACACACACACACACACACACACACACACACACACACACACACACACACACACACACACACACACACACACACCAGAGGCCTCAGTGCTTCTCCTGTGCATTGTCTTCAGCCCCAGGACAAAACTAGAGTGATTCTAAGCTCGGTGAATTGTTAACATCGAGAAGCCCAATCAAAATATTATGAGTGGGGGGGTATTCTCTTCCTCTTTTCTCCCTTTGTTTATGTTTCGTTTTGGCGGTCTACCAATCAGAATGCATTACCGAGAAACATGTCTGGGTCAGATCCATTATGAGGCAAAACAACAAAGCAGGGTTGGGATCTTGCTCTTTGACAGCAAATGGTCTCATAGCAAATAATATTTACAAGTTTCAAATTTCAAGTTTTAATGTCACATGCACAAGTACAGTGAAATTCCTTTATTGCAAAACTCAAAACCCACAATGCAATAATCAATAACAATGTATTGACAGAAAAAAACACCCGAGAAATAAGGTTAAGAAATATGAAATACACAATATATCCAAGAAATACTTAACAAGTTAACAAGTCAGTTCCAATACATGCAGGGATAGTGGAATGATAGAGGTAGATATGGTTAGGGGTAAGGTGACTGGTCAACAGGATATCAGATAAACAGAGTAGCAGCAGCTTGTATGTGAGTGGGTGTGTGGGTGTGTAGAGTCAGTATAAATGTATGTGCATATTTTGCGTGAATGAGTAAATGATGGCGTGAGTGTTTGTGTTTGTGTTGGAGTGACCCTGTGTTTGTGTTGGAGTGACAGTGTGTGTGTGTTGGAGTGACCCTGTGTTTGTGTTGGAGTGACAGTGTGTGTGTGTTGGAGTGACCCTGTGTTTGTGTTGGAGTGACCCTGTGTTTGTGTTGGAGTGACAGTGTGTGTGTGTTGGAGTGACAGTGTGTGTGTGTTGGAGTGTTTGTGTTGGAGTGACAGTGTGTGTGTGTTGGAGTGACCCTGTGTTTGTGTTGGAGTGACAGTGTGTGTGTGTTGGAGTGACCCTGTGTTTGTATTGGAGTGACAGTGTGTGTGTGTTGGAGTGACCCTGTGTTTGTGTTGGAGTGACAGCGTGTGTGTAGAAGCGTGTGTGTAGGGCCCTGTGAGTGTGCATAGAGTCAGTGCAAATACTGAAATATAAGGTCAATAAAGATACAAGGTAAACTCGGTCCGTGTAGCTATTTTGTTAACTATTTATCAGTTGTATTGATTGGGAATAGAAGCTGTTCAGGAGCCTGTTGGTGTCAGACTTGATGCACTGGTACCTCTTGCCGTGCGGCAGTCTATGGCCTGGGTGGTTGGGGTCTTTTGACATTTGATCGTAGTCCATGAAGAGATGCAGGAGGGAAATACAACATGTGTAGAGAGGCTGATGGCTGTGTCAAGATATCCTGTCTGTACAAATGAGCTCACCAAATGGAATTTGGAGAAATGAAAAAGAAAAGAGATTTCAATTAGCTAAATTAACAAATGATTTCATCATGAGTGGAAGTACACCGTGTGCTGTTCTCCTGGGGCTGAGACAATCTTGCACCAGTAGGGGAATTGCAACTGTTGCACCGATTTCCAGGTTCCAATTAGTTCCGCATCAGCGTTGGGGTCAAACTCGAATAATCAGTAAATTCAAATTTAAATTTAAATATGTACATAAATACCTTCCCATTTTCAGATAATGAGAAGTAATTGAAAATAGATGCTCCTTTTTCCTTTTTTAAAATTGGGATTTTAGTTTACTTCTTGAATTGACTGCATTCTATTTGAGTTGACCCCCAACCCTGGTTAGTTCCACATAATGAATATTTCATGTTTCCTCCTGTACCCAACTGCCTCCCCCCACATCCACTGGGGCTCACCAACTGAGCAGCTGATCAAAACCTGTTGTGGCATATTGACACAAAAGACAAGCTAATGGTTGCCCGCTGCTTTGAGTCACCCATAACACACTGCCAGAGAAGGTTATAAGTTAAACCGTGCTGCAAAATATGCTCACTGAGGCATTATACAAAGGCAGAAGGAATGCCTCGTATTGTCCAATGGATAAACAGTATACTGTTCATAACATGCACAGTATGTGTGACAGTGGGCAATTGAGCATAAGCTTAGGTTAGATTTCCTGTCGGCTCCCATAGGTAACTTTTATCAATGTTATTTTGTATTGCTTTATGTGAGAGTATGAGGTCAGGTCCAATGGTTTGTGTCCCAAAAGACCCCTTGGGGCCCTGTTCAAAAGTAGAGTACTATAAAGGGAATAGGGTGTCATTTGGGATGCAACTATTGTGTGTCAAGCCAGGGACATCCAAAACAGCATCTACTCTAGCAAGGTTTCCATGATGCTGGGTCAGGTTGATCTGTGAGGTCCCTGTTTTGTCCACTGGGAACCATCTTCTCGCTCAAGCAACCGCCCTCAAGAGTGCTGCCGTTGGTCTCTCGCTGAACTGCAGGGAACAGAGCTGTGACAGAGAAAACATCTGACAGACTGTCACTCTACCTGGGCCACAGAGGTGAGGTGCTAAGAGTTATCCCCAGCAGCAGGAGATCTCTAGAGTCTACACCTTTTCTACCAAGACGCCCTCCTCTATATCCTGTTGGTTACCTACCTACAGTACAGTGGGCTTCCAGGTCTAACAGAGAATGTACTCACTGACCTTTGTAGAGAAAAAAAACTTCCAATTTGATTTGATCTGTGTCTATTTAAAGCACCAGGCTCGTGGCTGGCTGGAGAGCGAGCCAGGGTTATTATCGGCGCAGCTCCCTGGATGTGCTAACTCATTGAGTGGAAGGTGGCTGGGCTGGGCTGGGTCGCCCCCCTGCTGGGAGGAATAACATTGTATTAGCTGATGACACATCCAGATACTGCAGAGCCCCTGGGCTGAATGTCAGATTACGTAGTACGAATTTCAACATCCCATGGAAAGACCGCAGTTGTACAGGACAAACGTAGGTACAGGTAATGACTTCCTGCTTCCCGATGATGATAATGTCTTGTATGAATTTATTAAGATGCCACAGGAAGTGAAATTGTTGAGTGATGTCGCTCTTTATCCTGAGGCATCACATCGTATTAGGCAGTTCCCATCGGATGAGGAGGATGAAGAGTGACATTTACATTTTAGTCATTTAGTTGACGCACTTATCCAGAGCGACTTACAGTTAGTGCATTCATCTTAAGACAACTACAACTAAGTGGGACAACTACATATCACAGTCGTAGTAAGTTAAAAAAAATCCCTCAAAAAAGTAGTTATTAGCAAAGTCAGCTCTAGTAAGAGGGAAAAGAGTCAAGTGTGAGCGTTAGTTCACGAAAGGCTTTAAAAAAAAACATTATTTCTAACATAAAGAAAGGGGACAAAGAATCCTTTATGACGGTCTCTTTTGCTAATACAGTGAGCTCCAAAAGAATTGGGACAGTGACACATTTTTGTTGTGGTTTTGGCTCTGTACTCCCGCACGTTGGATGAAATGATACAAGGTTAAAGAGGAGGCTAGGAGGTTAAAGTGCAGATTGTCAGCTTTAATTTGATGGTATTACAGCACTTTTTGTACACAGTCCCACAATTTTAGAGGACCAAAAGTATTGGGACAAATTCACTTGTGTATCAGTGTAGCAAAAAGTTAAGTATTTGGTCCCATATTCATAGCCCGCAATGACTACAAGTTTGTGACTCTGCACGTTTGTGAACGGTAAATAATGTATTGTGCAATTTTTGAGTCACTTTTATGAATAGAATATGTTTCTAAACACTTCTACATGAATGTGGATGCTACCATGATTACCTGAATGAATTGTGAATAATGATGAGTGAGAAAGTTACAGGCAAACAAATATCATACACCCCCCCAAAAAATGCTAACCTCCCCTGTTATTTTAATGGTGAGAGGTTAGCATGTCTTGGG